>NC_090807.1:53937478-54237478 GCF_036512215.1 Solanum lycopersicum
ACCTATACAAAGTCTTAAACATAAAAGTAAATTACATAAGAAAGGTAATAGGTTCATCCTCAAAACTATGAGGACTCACGAAGTCTTCGGTCTTCCTTAGCTCCTTAGAAATCTATCTCCAAAGTTGCACTTAAGTCTCTTAACACTATATTTGATTAGAATGAGACAACATGTGTTAGTACAAAATGTAACAAGTATGAAAGCTACCATAACATCATACGAGCATCTCAAAATGATTAGTCAAGATAAGACATAAAAATAAGAGACAACAACATGATCATAAGCATAACCATCAAAGTCATAGCATAATCTCCAATATAAGCATCATTTAAACATAATTCAACATAAGACATTGTAAATGAGCATAGGAGATGCATCATAATCACAGTAGACAATTCTTCATCATAAGAATCATATAAGCATTATTGACTCTTAGTCCTCTATATCATAATAGCACCATTCTCAAGTAACTTCAAAAGCATACAAGTTCAAAGCAAGAATAACATCACATAATACTACCCAAGTCATGTATCCCTTCTTGGTCATCTTAATCATAGTCTACATGCATGGTCTAAGTCGTTAAGCTTCTCTACCATAAGGGCACCATACTTCTAGGTAACCTCAAAGCACACTTGTGCAATGCATGAAAGACATCTCATATGACCATTCACACAAAGAATAACTTTGAAGTTATCCTAGTCATATTCACCCTACTTTAGTCTCATTATTAGCTTAACTTCTCATAACTAAGAGAATCTCTGATCTTTAGTCATCTATAAAAAGTAAGGCAACTATGGCACAATCTTATCTCAACTCATCTTCTTTAGTAACCTTAAGTCATACTTATGCAATGCAATCATAACACCTCATAATACTAATCATGTTAAATATTACTTTGAGGTCCTCTTACTAATATATCTTGATTTGGAACCTAGTTCCACTCTTTATCTTTAGAATATTATACTCTCTTAAGCACATCTTAGTTCATTATAACTTGAACCCTATGAGATACCACTTTTGGTATGTCTAAGTTTACAACTAGCATGGATACTATGAGATACTTACTTAAGCATGTCTAACTCCATGTATACTTTGAACACCATGAAATACTCTTTTAAGTATGTCTAAGTTCCTCACTATGAGATACTATCTTAAGCATGTCTAGGTCCATTTACACTCTTGAACACTATGAGTTACTTCATTACGTAAGTCATAGTTTATTATGCTTTGAACACTATGAGATATTTCTCAAGCATGTCTTAGTTCACAATGCTTTGAACACTATGAGATGTTTCTCAAGCATGTCTTAGTTCATTATGCTTTGAACACTATGAGATGTTTCTCAAGCATGTCTTAGTTCATTATGCTTTAAACACTATGAGATATTTCTCAAGCATGTCTTAGTTTATTGTATATGAAGATTGCTACTTGAAACCTTGACTCAACTAAGGGAAGGATACTATCTCATGAGACCTAACTTTGGAAAAATCCACATTCTACTATGTAAGAGTTTCCTCTTTAACTTGGATAGTCTTCACATCAACTATGTGTGGTTCTCCTTTTTACTTGGATCCCATACCCTTTCTTGTGTGACACTCTTTCTCATTGTCAATATCCACTTGGAGCCAAGCATACACCCCAAGATTTACTTGTTAAGACTTGCTTACCACATATATCTCATGGAAGGATGTCTTTTACAATCAATCCATATTTAAGTGATTCTATCACTTCAACATTCAAGCATAAGGTAGTTTAGGTGAGTATAGGCCTTTCACCATCATTCTATCTATTAGACTTCTATTGTCTTTTACAATTTACTCTCAAAGCCTTTACATCAATAGTTGTTCACATTAGATTCATACTAAAGCCTTAGATATCATGATCACAACCCTTACTCTCGAGGTTACTTCTTAAATATCTTCTTTATACTTAAACTTCAAGGTTTTTTTAATCATATCCTCATTACTAGGTGATTCTAGTCATAATGGATCATATAGGTTCAATTCTAACTTCATAAGTCAATATCCTTTTTATTTAATCAAGTCTAGTTCAATTCATAATTAGAAGATCCTAACTTTGATCAATTACTATACAAGACATTGATTTAGAAAGATCACCCTGAACCTTCAACTTTGCCTCTAATGACATCAATCCAGAAACATCACATTCATTAATTTAGATTATGATTTACCATAGAATTCACATAAAATCGTCATAATATCAATAAAAAACTAAATTCAATCATAAGTGGGTGATATCCGATAGATTGGAATCATATCCAAACCGTACCCACAATGCAAGCACAACCCTAACTAGAATTTGGGTTTTTGAGTTTTAATTGGAGGAAAACCAAGGGGGCTCCATGGGGAAAAACACATGGATGAATAAGATTCACATAGCTTTAATCAAAGCTTGAATCAATGGAGAAAATCGCCCTAAGCTTCTGTCCCGACTCTCTCCCTTCTTTTTCTTTTTCTTTTCTTTGCTCCTAGAGAGAGAGAATTTCTTGAGAGTAATTTGGATTCTTTTGGTGAATGAGTTAAATGATTAGTTTAAGGTCCATTAAGATTATATAGGTGGTTAAATAACCTATTATACGACCTACATTAACCCTAAATTAATAATTAACTTAACCCCTAAACATTCAACTAAAACTAAAAGCTAAAAAGCTGTCATGACTCACGCCCACCCCATCCACGGACCGTGGATGGGACTACTGTCTGTAGTTTGGTATCGTGGTAGGGGTGTGAGGCCTAAATATTGCAGGCAACTCAGTCATTGACCCACATACATGACCTACAGGGCGTGGACTAATCTACAGGCCGTATATGGCCATACCTAGGTCACAATTGAAAAACGGTTTATTGTGGACTTTTTTGGGGACTATTTTCAAGGACCCCTTGGGTGGTCCGTGGGGGTCGTATCTGGATGTTTAACCCCTAAAAATCCTATTCTAATTACAGAAATCATTTTCGCGACTTTTGAACCTCATACTATACTCCAAAACTCCATTACAAGACTCTAGAACTCACTAGTTTAACTTACTAAATTCTGGGGTGTTACATAACTGGTCCACATGGCAGGTGAACGGGATCATATTCACCTTTTTATATGTTTCAAATAATTTCAGGGGATACTATCCTAACCTTAACTGGTATAATGATCATTTAATCATGAGAACAAGCAAGACAAGAGAATTCTTCAACTAAAAATTATTTTTTAAACATATAGTCACGTGAATTCTCAATTTCTTTTGCATCATATTTGAACTTGAATATCCAACAAGTTATACAACTGATATTCATTCTAGTAGACTTATATTTTACTTTTTCATGTGATTCTATTATTATGCCCATATTTATATACAAGAAACAAGAGAAAAAATGAGTAATCTTATACATAAAATGTAACACCCCAGAAATTTTTTCGAAATAAGACTCGAACCATTCTTCGTAGTGAGTAAGTTTTTGCTAAGATATTTAAAATTTCTGTAGTATTAAGTTCACGTAACTAGATGTATCACCTTGAGCTCTTAAAAGAACTAAATTGGAAATAAAAAAATCTGAAATTTGGAGAGTTATGTTAAGTATGAGTTTTGGGTCAACTTCAAATGACCATAACTCTTTGCACGCGATGACTTAAGTGTTATACAACATACCTTAGAAAATATATTTTAATTATCTTTCCAATGCCGCTGAGATTGCTAAGTTTTGCTTTCAGATGAGTGAGATATGAACCTTTTGAAGTTAAGTTGTCCGGTTAAGGAAAGTTAGCTGAAAAATAGTAAGGGGTATTTTGGTGTTTTTCTTACTCAATCAGATTTTATTTACTTTTAGTAATAATTTGGCTTTATAATCCTATTATCTTCAGTTTTATAATCCTAGTATACACCTAGGATTTTAGTTGCGAGTTCAAGAAGAGAAAAAAAGAGAAAAGAGGAGAGGATCAAGTGTTCGTCGAGATTCTTGTGTGATGTCGTGAATTTTCACCATGGTTTTGATACCTAAAAGGTGTGTAATCTATAGTGTTGGATTATTTCACCCATACGCCAATCATGTTATTTTCGGCGAGATTTTCATTCTTGAAGTTGAAAGAAAAGAGTTCTTGATAGGTGTTCTTGAAGTTCATTCTAAGTCTTGTTGTGTAGGGGATTTGATGATTTCTTAAGTTGAAATTGAGTAATTTGAGTTTTTTTCAGTATATTAGAGTTTAATTAAGTTAACTAATCGAATCAAAGTGATTGGTAAAGAAACTGTTCGATTCTAGGCGAGTTAGGGTGAGAAAATAAGCAAGAAAATTCGTCAGATTTTCTGGGTTGGGGCCTGGATCAATGCACCAGCGAGAGCACCCAAACCCTACTCTGAAGTTTAGGGGCTGGTGCCACGCGCCACCTATAGCGCCAGGGTCGCTGCCCCATTCAGTTTGTCTTCGATTGCTCTGTTTGAGTTTGTTTAAAGTGCACCTTCACTCCTTTTTGATTCTAACTAATCTAAGCTACTTCTAAACACCTAAAATAATTCCTAACATGATAATAACCTTGAATTCATAATTCAAATTCAAGGTAGAGTTGATATTTAAGTTTTGAGAATCATTCTGAACGTTCTAAGATGTCCTTTTGAATCCTTTTGAGGAGTTTTCTACAACTTCAAGTAACTTGTTAAAGACTCAAACAAGTGAGTATAAGAGTGAAGATTATGTATTCATGAGTCTAAAGTATCACCTAGATCCTTAATGTTATGAATCATTCTTGAATTCATGATTCATATTCAAGATAAAGTTAAGAGTAGAGCTCAAGAAAGTCTTTAAGTTCAAGTGTGTATCCTTTGAGATCAACTATCAATTTGAAATAAGTTTTGAGGAAGTAAGTATGAGAATGAGATGATTTATATACCTGATTTTCTTATTAATGTTTTGACCCTTGAGTCAAGTTGTTCATCCTTATAACTCATGCATGAACTCCATTAGTTGAGTATCTTTGAAAGGAGTGGTATCTTCAAGTTCTAAGTCTTAAGTATTGAGTTTTTAACCAATTTGAGAATATATTCCTAATAAGGGGAATATTACATGTTACCCATGAAGTTTTTGAGTGAGTAGTTCATGACCATAATTCCCCATGAACCCTATAAGTCGAGCAGTCTTGAGACGAGGAGTATCTTCGAGTCTTTGAGTTGAATTGTTCATGCTCATAATTCAACATGAACCCTCTGAGTCCAACATCTTGAACTGAGTAGCATTATTGAAGTTCTTAAGTTCCAAGTATTGAGTCCTATATATGGTTATTGAAAACCTTGCATAGAGTGTTCACGTCCATAATTCGGCATGAACCTTATTTTAAGAAGACTTTTTACCAATGTTTTAACTTTGTTTTAAGACTTGAGTTTTGAGTTGAATAAAGAATAAAGAGTAAAGTTGAAGTTCATTTCTTCAAAAGTATATGGGGACTAAGTATTATCAAAGAGATATAAAATGCTTTCACATTTAAATAAGAATGGAAACTAATATTTCTAAACAACCTTTGAGCTAGTTTTCATAAAAGATTAATAGCTTTCTAAATGAATCAAGAAGGGAAACTGAGATTTCCAATATAGTATTTGAGCTAAGTTTTTGAGCACTAATATCAAATCACACAAGAAGTATGTTTTTAGAACATACGAGCTAGTATATTTTGGGAGTAGTATTGAGCACCAAATTGGGGACTAGCATGAGTTCAGATAATTCACGTCTCCATAAAACCATGTAGCCACCATGTGTAGAAAAAGGTCATACATTTTAGATGAATCCTTTTTCACAATAGACTAATGGATCCACTTAGTAGTTCAGGTTCTATACCGATAGCAAAGTATAGGACGGTCCTTGGCAACGTGAGGTAAAATGTTGTACCATCACTTAGGCTCATAGTGATGGTTATCGGTTAGAGAATCTCCCGTAAAAGTTATATTACATTATTATATAAGTAAAGTTGAGATTGTTATTGCATTTATTTAACGAACTAATTGTTGTTAATTTTTTAATAAGGCTTTCTATATATTGCATGAATATTCTTGTTTTATATTAAAGTTGAGTATCGAGTCGAATATCATATTTTAATTGAGTTGAGTATATAATCTCTGAGTTGAGTATCTTGTCCTTGAGTAGTTCTTAGTTGATTAAGTTTGAGTATCCTTGAGTATTCCTTGAGTTGAGCAAGTTTGAAAAGAGGTAAGTATGATTTCATTTTTATCAAGTTCAAGCTTATGTGATGCTTTAAAATTCCTCTTATATGCTCGTACATTCTACGTACTGAGCCATTTGGTCTGCATCTTCTCATGATGCAGACACAGGTATTCAGGATCATCAACAGGAGCTTCATTGATACATCCGAGAGTTTGAGTTAGCTATGATGGACCTCCTTGCTTCCGGAGGATTTCATTTACATTAAATTTGTATCAGTTTTTAGGATGTCATGAGTCTTGTCCTGAATTCCATCTTCATCAATTAGAAGTTTCATAGATAGTCACTATTGTTGAGAAGTCTCTATCTTTTATTTATCAAATGTGTTAAAGACTTAAGTTGTGTATTTTATGGCGAGTTGAATATATAAATTTTATTCAAAGTTAATCTTTTAAGTTAAAGAATTGTATTGAGTTATTGATTTTTATTCAGTTTTTAAGCTTTTGCATGCTTAAGTTAGTCTTCCGCTTGTAGTTAGTCAGAATGAGGGTTCTCTAGTGGACCATCAATAATTCTTGAGTGTCAGTCAATTCCACTGTATTGACTCGGGTCATGACATAAATATTTATAGCTCACTTCGATTGTAGTAATATGAAGATACTAAATTTTTTCATACTTTATAGTATCAATATATTTTGTAAAAAATCTTTTACAATTTCATTTCTCCTGATAGTAACAAATTAGTGTTTTCAAAACTCTCAATTAATTTTATGTACTACCAGAAATTTTACAACACCATTCTTATGGTGACCATCTCATTCGAGGAAAAAGTTATTAGTATTATCATGGTTAAAATTATTACATGGAAGATTTATTTGTTGACAACTAATGACAAATTTGTGTTGTCACACAACAATATTTATTTTGATTATGACCACAATCTTTATAGGAAAGAATTATTTTCTTCATTTGTCTTTCAAAAGTTCATAACAAAACATACCACAATATTTTTATCCTACTAAAAGTATATGATCAAATGACCATTTATGTCAAAATACTTATTTTCAATCTCTCAACCCTTAGGTGCCACATATTATCCAAATGTACATAACATGTCTTTATCCATAAGACCACAAGTCATATTTTCTTCAAGAATTGGACCATAACTATTTTACATGCTCAATAAGTTTTTTATTAGAAACTCATTTTCATCCTTTGGTAATATTAAAGTTATTTGACCTACCTCAACATTACTTAAAAGGTTAATTGTGTTTACTAGACTGTTTTAGGAAAAATAATGCATGCATTAATCTTGTGTATTATGAGTACCCTTTTTAGTTATCTTTTCAAACCTATATATAATAGCGCAAACATTAGTTATACACTCTATTGTGTATTAAGGTGTGTATTGCTAATACCATGGATTTATAGGTATTAGAAAAACAATGATTTTAGTGTATGCATTAACATGATTAAAGACCCAATTGCCCCTAAATTTTTTTTTTTACATCTTTTCTACCATAATAGTGGAGTGTACCTTTGTAAATTAATTTTTTGATGCAATCCATGCTACTTTTTATGCATCATACCAAATAATGCATAAAAATAATCTATGTATCACTAATGCGAACATAATTAATACATGGATTACTAATGCAAGCATTACTAATACACTCTATTTAGCATTATTCGTAAACACTCTATCAAATGACCGAAATGTACCACCACTTTGTATTCCTTTATGTTGACTGAGGATTTATAAAACTTTTCTAATTGGATTGAACCTACAATAATGTGCCCAATAAGCTTTCACACCACTTTGATGACCAAACATTACTTTCACATTTGTAGAACAATCTTTAGAACTCATAATATTCTTCCTTTTAATTACCACAATGATGACCATTAAAATCTTATCATTTTAATATTCATACATCCAATCACTGCTATAATATTCACATAAGAGAATGGAAAAATTAAGTAGAGGGACTTCATGACATTCAGTCAAAAGTTTACAATTTTATGTTAGTCATCATCATATTATCACTATAGTGCATTAAGACTTAATCCAATGTCTTACACACAGGCATCTATGGTTATAAATAAATGGAACTTCAACCCAACTTCTTATATCATGATTCATGGTGCACTGAGACTTTAAATCGATGTATTGCCTACTTGGAGCGATGAAACTTGGATTCACTATTTTACCCACAAATAAATTCTTGATAAAAGAAATGCATTTACCAAAAAATAAATATTAAAAATCATAAATATAATCTGAATTTGACTTGAAATAGAAGAAAAATGAATAAAATTAACGAATTAAAATAACATGTTGAAATCATATAAAATTCTCAAGTTAAAATAAATCAAAATTATTTTAGCACTCCTTCTCAATATTGTTACAAAGATTAACATAATTTACGAGCCATTTTAAAATAACCACAAAACAAACTATATAAGTACAAATATTATATATTAATAACTCAAGTAAATGTTTAGATAACGAAAAATAAAGAGGTACAAAAGTAACCAATCATTATGATCCAATCAATATGTATCTAAACATAACCCAATAACTGTTTTTTTTAACTTGAAAAAATTACATACCTTATCTTTACCTTTTTCTTATCATGGGTGGAAAAAATCAAGTTGAAACTTAATTTGAAAAATTGGAAAATCGTGTTGATAACGTGTTGTAAAATTAAAGTTTAATAAGACAAGAAATATAGAAGATGAAAACAATAGAAATATGAAGACAAGAGATGAGAGAATTTCTTATTCTTCCAAGTATTCAAGTGTTCACCGAATCTTCAAGTCTATACAATATGAAGCTTTATGTCTCTACTTATAATGTAACATGAGTCATACAAAATATTAGTCATAAGCATGACATTAAACAAGATTATAACGGATGAGGTTATGGAGGTGAAAGATTACAAATATTTTCACATGAATGTTATATGCTTTGAACATCTTTACAACACAACGGTGAAAAAATAAATGAAACGTTGTGTTGCACTGATGATCAATGTTTTTTCAACGATGAACATGTCGCTAACACTCCTTTGTTTTAACATCTGCCAAAAAAAGAAGAAGTAAAACATAAGTAGCAATTCAGACATTGAAATTCAAAAGTAAAATAGACAAACAAATAAGAGATCATGAAACAATTACCAGTTTTAATATGATTTTAAAATATAAAATAAAGTTAAAAGTATTTCATTCGAAGTTCAACTCGAACTATTTTGAGGTAGAGATTTTCCAGTTCCTTTCAAGAGTCACTCTTGTTTCACCCTTGGCATTCAGTGATCCGATTAGAGCATCAAGTTGTTACAAGAAAAGTTAGGACATCATCACAACATAATAAAAGACCATAACAAAGAATGTGTTTTAGCATCTATACCTCTTTCTTGTAAGAATAATTTCCCCACTGGATGAAATCTGAGCTCTCAACAAATATTCTTTCATGATGAAAAAAATAATATATTTATAATTTGTCCTTTCCCAATAAATTGATATGTATTACTCTTTTATCTATTTTTCATTCAAGATATTCTTTATGCAATATACAGACACACAATGAACGCATTTTTAACAAATATAAGTAAAAAAAAGCATTTATGTTGAGTCATAATGTGAAGACATTTCAACAGACATTTAGGTAAGAAAACTTCAATATGTTATAATAACATAACGTGTTTGTTGTGAAAAAAGGACCACCATCGAGCTAGATAGAGAGAACAGAGGGTACTCACCCCTTGATTCATACTCGTGTTTACAAGATATTCCTTAATCTCATCCTTCCTCATCTCGTAAGAAGCAAACTTGTTGTCAATATTCCTCATTTTCAATGTTTCCTCCCCTTCATCCTTCATTAATTTATCATAAGAAATCTTAAGGAAGCATTTATCTTTGTCAAAATTCATCTTTGACGTCAACCTCTCTCTTCTCAGTATTTTTAAATGAGGACATTATTGCTTCACTTCGAAACTTGCACCACATTCGACACCCCTAAACATCACTAATCTTGATACTTCAGCCAAGCGAAGCACATAAAAGGTGAAAGAGAGATGATTTTTTTCTTTAATTAAGAGAAACCTTATTCCAGTGCTATTTTTGCAACACAAAGTCAACTTACCTTTCACAAACTATCAATGAAAGTGATAAAAAAATGGACATCACATATTGATATGACATCAATTGCTTTTCTTTTTAACTCTTTTGATTCCTCCGGATCAAATAGGAGGAGGTTCCTTTAGAATCTTCTCTTGTCAATGACGCAAAATAAAATGTGAATGAAAGGGAAGCCAAAAACGAGTATCTAGTCATATCACCTTTGAATCGAGAAGCTCTCAATTGACAATAGTCATATCACCTTTGAATGTTTCAATTGACAGATCCATCTCTCAATTGTGAGTTAATTAAACTATTAAAACTCCAATTTTAAACCTTAAGATAAAATATTAGTATCTTTACCTCATGCAATGAAGAAGAATGACGGAAGTAAAAGACAATGAGGCAATGTGAACTATAAGAGATCCTGAAATTGAAAATTCAAAAAACCAAACTCAGTTGAATGTAGATGAACACTATGGAATATGACCAGGAATTAAAAAGTGTGGCACGTTTGTAATATATGTTTGCTAATTACAGGAACCAAAACTATCTAACGTTCAAAAAAATTGCATCATTTAATCTACCACATAATTATTAACCTCAACTTTTATCATATGAAGTGTAGATATTCAATTATTATACATAGAGACATACTATGAGATGGAAAAAGTAATTTTTCATCAAAATATATATGATGGTCTGTATATGTTAACTATCTAAATAGTTATTCAATTTTTGTAGGAAACAAATTTTTACATTGTGTTTTGATAGATATCAATATGCATTAACACAATTCTAAGAGCCTGTTAGACCCGCAAACTACTTGATCTAACTACGTCAGAAATGTCAAGGACTTGGGCATTGGTCTTGACATGGATGAGGGCAAAACAGTGCAACACAAGTTCAAGGTGCTTGGGTGTTGGCAAGGCAGCTTGAATGTGCATGGCTTACGTGCGGGCTAAGGGCATTGATAAGACAGCATGTTGACTTGATAAGTCAAGGCTGTGAAGACTTGACAATGCCAAGAACAAAGGCAGTTCACCCGAATTGGTGAAATAAAACTAAGTGTTGGAAGAAAGCTAAAATATTCTAAGTGTTGGAAGCTGGCAGAAATATTCTAAGTGTTGGAATGAAGCCTGAAATATTCTAAATGTTAGAATATTAGTATTTAGTGTAGATAAGAATGTAATTTGAATTAGATTCTGTCTGTTAGAAATATAGCTGTTGGAAAGTAAGTTTTGAACCCTGTGATGACAAGTGTCGGACAGGCGTCATTTGTAATTGCCGCATGTAACTGCCATTGTGCAGAAATTTTGTTTAAAGGTGGAAATTCGTCTAAGGCTTAGACAAGGTGTTTTTATCCTTAGACTAATTCGTGAAGCCTTCCTTTGTATTAATTACAGATTAATAAAAGTTGGGACAGATTCCTGTAAATTCTGCTTGCTGTTTGGCTTTGCTGTTTAAGTATTTCTATACTTAGTCAATTTCATGGGCGTAAGTAGGCTGAGTGTTACAGACGTTTGCAACACTGCCTAGAGTGGTGTGCGATAAAAATAAATCGACCCTCTTTCAATTGGTATCAGAGCACGGTTAAACGATGGTGAAGAACGCAGGACTGTGGGAACTAGCACGAAAAATTGAATCCTTCGTTGGGGTTTACTGAGGATATTTTGGGAGACCCTACGTTTGTGGATTTATATACACAAATCATTGATTTGAGACTTGACACTGAGAAAGTTCAGGGGGAGATTGGTGGATATCGACAAAATGTTGATAATCATATCACCAAAATCTTGGATTTTCGTACCACAACTACGCAAAAACTTGAGGGACTACAGAAAGAAAATGAGAACCTTTGTGCAGAGCTCGTTGTATTGTGTTGGGCTGTGGCTACTTTGAGTTCAAGTCGTGTGGAATCATCTAAGGTTAAAATTCCAGAACCTAAGGCCTTTAGTGGCGCAAGAAGTGCTAAGGAACTGGAAAATTTCATTTGGGATATGGAACAGTATTTCACTGCTGCAAGGGTGCCTGACGCCGACAAGTTAAATATTACCACAATGTACTTGACGGGTGATGCTAAACTTTGGTGAAGGACTCGAAATACAGATGATGTGAGTGCTGGTCGTCCTAGAATTGATACACGGGATAAGTTGATAAAAGAAATGCGTGATCAATTTCTTCCTAGCAACGCATCTTGGCTTGCAAGGGATAAATTGAAAAGGCTAAGGCAGACGGATTCGGTGCGGGAATACATAAAAGAATTTTCCTCTGTGATGTTAGACATTCAGAATATGTCTGATGAGGATAAATTACACAATTTCATTTCGAGCATGCAAGGCTGGGCTCAAAACGAACTCAGGATGCAGAATGTTAAAGATCTGCCTGGGGAAATTGCTGCTGCAGATTCGTTGGTTGATTTCCGGACGACTCGTCCTTTAACAGATGTCCCCTCCACTTCAAAAACAAAGAAAAAGAATGATAAGAAAGGGGAATGGAAAAAGGATAGTCGTAAGGACAATGCAAATGACAAAGGAAAGGCACAGATGAAGGATAGGAAAGATAGACCGAAAAATAAAGATGGTAATTCTAAGGGTTGTTGGACTTGTGGTGGTCCTCATTTGGACAAATCTTATCCAAACCGAGAAAAAGTGAATGCTTTGCTTGCTGGTAATATGAATCAAAGGGAGGAGGATGAAGAAATCGTGGCTGCAATGGCAAACCCATTGGGATTGTCCTTCAATCACATTACAGGGATTAATAATGTTGGAGAAATCTCTAGCACTTCGAATACTCATGCTTCCTAATTCATATAGAAATGAAAGTGAAAGAACAACATGTGATGGCAATGGTTGATACAGGGGCTACTCATACGTTTGTAGATGTGAAAATTGCTACAAAATTGGGGCTTAAGTTGTCTAAAAGCCCTTCCTACGTCAAAACAGTCAATGCTAAGGCACAAGCCATTGTGGGCATGGCTTATGATGTGTCTATGTCGACTGGAAGTTGGGTGGTAAAACATAACTTGATGGTGATGCCGCTTGGTAACTTTGAAATCATACTTGCGATTGATTTCCTAAGAAAATTCCAGTTTGTTCCGTTTCCTCACTTAGATGGAGTGATGGTCATGAATGGAAGCAATGCTGGATTTCTCAAAGGTGTTCATCCATTTGGGAACATTAATAAAGTTGCAAAGAAGAAAGACAAAGGAATGTTGTTGTCTGCTATGTCAATCGACAAAGGGCTGAAGAAGGGTGATGACACTATACTTGCTGCCTTAGTCGAAGTGAAACCTGATGTGAAGATGGACGTGCTTGACTGTGTTGCTGAATTTCTTAAACAGTATGCTGATGTTATGCCCCCTGAATTACCAAAGAAATTACACCGATGAGGGATATTGATAACAAGATTGAGTTGCTGCCTGGTACAGTTGCTCCTGCACAGGCTCCTTATCGTATGGCTCCTAAGGAATTGGTTGAATTATGCAAACAATTGAATGAGTTTTTGGATGCTGGACTGATTCAGCCGTCTAAGGCCCCGTATGGTGCTCCTGTTTTATTTCAAAAGAAACAGGATGAGACGATGTGAATGTGTGTAGATTACCAGGCCTGAACAAGGCAACTATAAAGAACAAGTATTTGGTTCCATTGGTGCAAGATTTGATGGACAGGTTGAGCAAGACATGTTGGTTCACAAAACTTGATCTTAGGGCAGGTTATTGGCAGGTTAGGATAGCAGAGGATGATGAACCAAAAACAACATGTATAACTAGATATGATTCATATGAATTCCTTGTAATGCCATTTCGGCTGACTAATGCCCCGGCAACATTTTGCAACTTAATGAATAATGTATTGTTTGAATATCTCGATGACTTTGTTGTTGTTTATCTAGATGATATTGTCATTTATAGTCGAACATTGGAGGAACATGTTAATCACCTAAGTTTGGTTTTGTCTCAATTGAGAAAATACACACTTTATGTCAAGATGGAAAAGTGTGAGTTTGATCAACAGGAGATAAAGTTCTTGGGGCATCTTGTTAGTAAAAACCAAGTTCGAATGGATCCTAAGAAAGTGCAAGTCATTGTTGATTGGCAGGCACCTCGTCATGTGAAGGATTTGAGGTCGTTTCTTGGCTTGGCTAACTATTACAGAAAGTTTATTGCTGGTTACTCAAAAAAGGCAGCGGCGTTGACAGATTTGTTGAAGAAAGATACAAAGTGGGTTTGGTCTGAACGATGTGATGAAGCATTTCAGAATTTGAAGAATGTTATTGCATCTGAACCTATACTCAAATTGCTTGATTTCGAGTTACCATTTGAAGTGCACACTGATGTGTCAGACAAGGCAGTTGGTGGCGTATTAGTGCAGGAAGGTCATCCAGTGGCCTTTGAAAGTAGAAAATTGAATGATGCTGAACAAAGATACTCAACACATGAAAAAGAAATGGTTGTGGTGGTACACTGTTTGCAGGTTTGGAGAGTTTATCTCTTGGGTACTCGGTTTGTAGTAAGAACTGATAATGTGGCAAATACATTTTTCAAGACACAGAAAAAGTTGAGTCCTAAACAAGCACGGTGGCAAGAATTCCTGGCGGAATATGATTTTATGTGGGAACATAAACCAGGAAAACACAACCAGGTTGCTGATGCGTTGAGTAAAAAAGAAGTGTTTGTTCCAGTATATTTAATTTCAAAACTGGAAACTGATTTCTATGATAGAATCAGGCTATGTGCTGCAAATGATTCATTGTATGTTAAATGGATGGGTCAAGTGCAAGATGGCACAATGAGACGGTATTGGATCGAGGACGATCTGCTCTATTTTAAAGGGGGGGAGAATCGTTGTACCAAATCAGGGCGGCTTGCGCAAAGACTTAATGAAAGAGGCGCATGATTCTGCTTGGGCTGGACATCCCGGTGTTAAAAGGATATTAGCCTTACGGTCTCGTGTTTATTTTTGGCCGAAAATGGAAAACGATATAGAGGCATACGTCAAGACTTGTCATGTTTGTCAAGTGGACAAGACAGAACGTAAGAAGGAAGCAGGTTTGCTGCAACCTTTGCCTGTTCATGAAAGGCCATGGCTATCAGTAAGCATGGATTTCATTTCTAGATTCCCTAAAGTAGATGGCAAAGCATCTATCATGGTGGTAGTTGACAGCTTTTCAAAATATTCTGTTTTCATTACTGCTCCTGAATTATGCTCATCTGAAGTTGCTGCTGATTTGTTCTATAAACATGTGGTTAAGTATTTTGGTGTTCCGGCTGACATTGTGAGTGATAGAGATACAAGGTTCACTGGTAGATTTTGGACAGCATTGTTCAATATGATGGGAACTGAATTAAAATTTTCTACTGCAAATCATCCACAAACAGATGGACAGACGGAAAGAATTAATCACTTGTTGGAAGAATACTTGAGACACTATGTGACAGCAAGTCAACGGAATTGGGTAACATTGTTGGACACTGCGCAATTTTTCTATAATATGCACAATTCGTCTGCAACAGAAATGAGCCCCTTTGAAATCGTGTTAGGCAGGCAGTCTATGACGCCACTAGATGTTGCCAAATCTAAAAATCAGGGAAAATGTCCAGCAGCATACAGGGTTGCAAGGGACAGACTTGAAATGTTATTTGAGGCACAAGATAGCTTGCGCAAGGCTCAGCGGCACATGAAGAAGTATGCTGATCAACATCGTCGCACAGTTGAGTTCAATGTGTGTGACAAGGTGTTGCTGAAACTTACCCCACAAATCTGGAAATAGATTGTAAGTAAGACCAGACATCGGGGTTTGATTCCTAAGTATGACGGTCCATTTGAAGTGGTGAAACGAGTGGGCGAAGTTGCTTATAGGTTGAAGCTGCCAGAAAGGTTGAAAATCCATCCCACTTTCCATGTGAGTTTCTTGAAACCTTACTTTGTAGATGCAGATGATCCGGATAGAAACAGGTCAAAGAGGGCTCCTCCATCAGTACCTACACAATATGATGCTGAAATTGAGAAGATCCTTGATCACCGGGTTTTGGGCACAAGTAAGAAAAATACTAAGACAGAATTCTTGGTTCATTGGAAAGGAAAGAGTGCAGCTGATGCAGTTTAGGAGAAGGCAAAAGACTTACGGCAGTTTGATGCTCAAATCGAGGACTACCTTCAAACAGTCTGGATGAGGACATCGAGTTCAAGTGGTGCGGGTGGTCTGTTAGACCCGCAAACTACTTGATCTAATTACGTGCAGACATGTCAAGGACTTGGGCATTGGTCTTCACATGGATGAGGGCAAAACAGTGCAACACAAGTTCAAGGTGCTTGGGTGTTGGCAAGGCAGCTTGAATGTACATGGCTTACGTGCGGGCTAAGGGCATTGGCAAGAAAGCATGTTGACTTGATTAGGCAAGGCTGTGAAGTCTTGACAATGCCAAGAACAAAGGCAGTTCACCCGAATTGGTGAAATAAAACTAAGTGTTGGAAGAAAGCTAAAATATTCTAAGTGTTGGAAGCTGGCAGAAATATTCTAAGTGTAGGAATGAAGCCTGAAATATTCCAAGTGTTAGAATATTAGTATTTCGTGTAGATAAGAATGTAATTTGAATTAGATTCCGTCTGTTAGAAATATAGATTTTGGAAAGTTAGTTTTGAACCCTGTGATGACAAGTGTCGGACAGGTGTCATTTGTAACTGGCGCATGTAACTGCCATTGTGCAAAAATTTTGTTTAAAGGTGGAAATTCGTCTAAGGTTGAGACAGGGTGTTTTTAGCCTTAGACTAATTCGTGAAGCCTTCCTTTGTATTAATTACAGATTGATAAAAGTTGGGATAGATTCTTATAAATTCTGCTTGCTATTTGGCTTTGCTATTTAAGTATTTCTATACTTAGTCAATTTCGTAGGTGTAAGTAGGTTGAGTGTTACAGACGTTTGTAACACTGCCTAGAGTGATGTGCGATAAAAATAAATCGACCCTCTTTCAGAGCCCATATGGATTGACTTAAACAAAAGTAGATTTTAAGTCAAAAATAAAAATTAAATTGAAATGATTTTTACGTCAAAAAACAAAAAGCAGAAGTACCTATGATTTCAGACTTAAGTCATTTTAAATTTATTATAAGTCATTTGTACCTTGTCAAACACTTGCTAAAATATTTTAAGCTATTTTTCACACTTGTTGAACACTTCATAACTTAATTTAAGTTATTTTTTTATTTTTCAAACACTCTCAAAAGTTAAAATCGAACACCCTCTAAATAATGTATATATGAACATGAAATATTAATGTGAGTTACTAAATCATATACAAGGTAAATTTCTACAGTTACAAAACAAAAGGTACCTAAGTTGATGGCCTTCTGATTTGTTTATTCCAAAACTACATTGAACAACTGCATATCTTTATAGATTCTCTTCTCCAACAAGGATTATTTCACTAAATCACATAGAAAGTAATTTTCATTTCATCACAAAAATAATACATATCATGAGTAAAAAATGCAGAAGTTAAGTTTACCAAGTATCTTAGGTGCATAATCTATTTAAAATTAGTAGAAGATTCATTAAATACATAATATATATGTATGGATGAATAAATATGTAAAAAGCTAAAAAGACATTCTTTAAAATGAATAGAGAACATCATAAACAATTAAAATCCCCAAAATATGCAAACACATAAATAATTTAACAATTCAATTGCATACCTAGTTAATGGCATGATATTGAGGTACTGGAATTCTGTAGCACACCAAACAAGAGAAAATTTGTTGGTATTAGAGAAGATAAAACACAGAATAAGCAAAAGCTAAAACAAGCATACAAATCCAAATAAGAAATCAACGAAAAAAGAAAGCACAAAAGTGAGTATATAGCGAAGAGATAATAATAACCTTAACAGTGCGAGTAGAAAATAATTGAACAGATAAAGCTAAAGAGGAGACGAAGCAAAAGAAAATTGGGGATGAAGATGAGAAAGTCAATAGTCGCTATTCTAATGTTGCTATGAGGACACGTAAGTCTTCAATTCAATTTTGACAGGTTAGTTTGATGTCCTTAATTTTAAATCTGAGGTATTTTATTTTTGTCTTTTTCAATATATATATATATATATATATATATATATATATATATATATATATATATATATATATATATATATATATATATATATCCAATTAACATAGAATAGGGTTTTAACAACGGCCTTCGTGGTGCGATTTCGATTCTCGTATTGTTTTTTATACCACTCAGGAGTTACAAGGAATTTAGCAATAAATGTTCATTGCTGAGTGATCGCTCGCTATCTGGCTGGAAAAGATGGTCCAATCCAGGTTGGCTTTCTCCAAGGGAAGTATTGTCCTATCCGCTAGGACTGAGCTATTTGTTTCACTAACGCACATGCCAAAGATAAGGTGGCCATATGTAAAAAGTAGTGTCGGCCATAAATAAAGTAAAAGACCATTATTATTAAAATATTTTGTCGTTTTGTATCGGCCAATTAATATAAGACCACGTGTAAAGTATGTCGGCCTTTTTCTATTGGCCAAGTTTGTAAAATTGTTGTATAAATAGAGGGCTTCTCCCTCAGTAATAAGCAAGCTACTTCCGATCAACTCTCCTCTTCATTCTCTTCTTCTTTCTTTTCTCTAAAGATCCGCTTCCACCCCTCAAATTGGTATCAGAGCCAGATAATAATCAAATAAGATATGGAAAACAAATTCGAAACAACAAATCTACAAAAATAGGTATACTCATTTATGTTCATGAGTAACTAAACTACTTTATTCCTGATAATCTCTTGTTGATTATAATTGTTTATCATGTTTTAATAATGTTCTAATAACCATCTTTAGAAAGTTTGCTACAGAAATATTCTGCGAATAGGTATGCTCAGACTATGCCATCCTAAGGTTGAAACCGATAGGCAAGAAGGCCGTTTAGGGGAGTAAACAAAGTTGAGGCGCTGTTAGGGTAACCAATCAAAAGAAGAAAACTGTAGTAGTGACCAGACGAGATGATTATTAAACCATTATTATTACATAATAAATAAGTATAATCTATTAAGAGGTTGGAAGGAATAAAATTTTAGCGAAAACATGATTAAAATGAACTCCTATTTATTAGATGATGATGTTAATTACAAGATATTAATACTCTATATATTAAAAGGTCTTAATACAGATATAAAAAGAATAATTTATGATATATTATTGACATATGAGGTAATAGAAGTAACAACTCAAGGTTGGGCTGAATTAGTTATACAAGATGATTTTTATGATAATAATTTTGATATAGACTTATATGATGATCTAGAATTATTTAGATATTAATGATAAATTATATGTACCTACAATATTAGAAAGAAACTAAGGAAAACATAGAACTACTTGAAAAATTGCTAATTGAAAATTTATACGATTATTTTACAACTAGAGAAATTGAACATTTAGAATATATTACAGAAAATGTTAAGGAAATACAAAGATTAGAACCACTTAAAGAAGAATATTATAAAAAAATATTTTCTTAAAAAACATGAAGAGTAATACAACATCAAGTAAGAAAACTAAAATAACAAAAACCAAGATAGAAAGAAAAGTGCGAAACATATGGAAAAAGTTACATAGAATATGAATTATCACAACTCACTAAAATAGGAAATGACAAGACAAATCATTTGATAGATATAACTTCAAAAACGGAATATAAATATGTTTGTTATTTGAAAAAGCAATATAAACAAAGAAATATATAAGCAACAATTGATAGAAAAAATAGATGAAAAAATACAAGAACTACAACATAGGAAAGAAAGATTAATAGAAAATATGTTAGCAGGAGTATGTAATAAATCAATATTAGTAAAGATTAATAGAAAATATGTTAGCAGGAGTATGTAATAAATCAATATTAGTACAAAGAAAAGTTATATTTATGTTAGAAATACAAATAGATCACCTTGAATATAAATTACAACATAATATAATTTATAAATTTAATGAATAAAGAAGAGTTTGCAGTAGATGAAAAGACATACGAAAATCAAGATGGATTAATGATAAAAATAATATTTTCAAACCTAGGAAGACGATATAAAAAAATAGGAAATAATTTATATTCAATGTTAGAAAAAGAAACAGCAAAATTAGAAGATAGTCTAACAGCTATGATAAGAATAACAAAAGAAAATGAAGAAATAGATAAATCAAAAGAAATTGAAAAAATAAAAATACAAGCAAAACAAGAAGTACAACATTTAGAAGAAATAAAAAAATACAAGTATAAGTGAATAAGAACAAGAATTAGCTAAGTTAAAATTATTCTATGAAATTAAACAAAAAGAAAAAGAAAGAAAAAGATAAAGAATTTGAATTAACTAATGAAATAAATGATATAAAACAAATTAAATGAAAATATTGAAGTAAATGAAATAGACGAAAATGAATCAGATATAATAAATGACCAAAACTCAGAAATGAGTGATATAAGTGAAACATATACAGAAATTTTAGAACAGATAAATAAGCCGAAAAAATTAGAAATAAATACAGGAGATATGAATCGACCCAGTACATCAAGAGTAAAAACTCCAGACAATAGTCCGAGAAATAGTCCTAGAACTAGTCCTAGATGGACACCACCAACATATTATACAGAAAATTATGAACAATCAGATAGAACGAATACAATATGGAATAGCATATTAAATAAAAAATGGACACCTAAACCAATAACTGAACAATATAATTTTTTAGATCTAGATTGTGTTACAGATATAAATAAAACAATATTACTATGGATAGGAAATATATCTAAACAACTAATTGATAATAAAATAACAACTAGAGAAACGCCAAAATATATAGAAAGAACATTTATAGGAACAACAAAATTATGGATAGAAAATCTACCCCCAGAGAGTCTAGAAACACTTAGAAGTGATAAGAAAATGGATGGATCTCCATCAACAACAAATATAGATGTACTAGATAAATATGAATTAGCAATAAGAAATAGATTTGGTGGCATGACCACAGATATAAGAGAACAAAATAAAGAAAGAACAATAAATAGACAACTTATGACAAAATTAGCTATATGTAAGATGTGTTACATAGAAGAATATACATGTGCATTTAAAGAATATTATTACAAAGCAAAATATAATACAAATGAAGCAAAAGAAATAAGACAACAATATTTTACAAAATTACCAGAACCATTCAGTACAAAAATAATAAAAGATTGGAATAATGAAGGAATAACAGATACTTTAGGAGCTAGAATAAAATTTTTACATCAATGGTTTATACAACTATGTGAGAAACAAAAAGAAAAAATAAAAATGGAAAAAATACTAAATAAAAATTTAGCATGTTGTAAAGGTAAAACAGCACCACAATTTGGATGTACAAATAAATATTATAAAAAGCAAAAAACTAAAAGATATAAAGATTATAGAAAAACTAAAACTAGGTATAAATATAAAAAACCAAGACAAAGATATTATGTAAAGAATTATAAAATTAAAAGGTCATATAGACCAAAGAGAAAAATATCACAATGCACTTGTTATGATTGTGGAAAGATAGGACATTTAGCTAGAGATTGTAAATTACCCAAAGACCCAAAAAGAAAACAATTTGCAGAAATAATAATAGATAATGATGAGTATATGCAAATAGAATATATAGACTATGAATTAAGTGAAAACAATAGTATATATGAAGTATCAGATATAGAAACTGAAAATGAAGAAGAAAATATTAACCTAGATTATGACGAAATAGACGAAGAAATATAATGTCTGAAGATGATATAAAAATAATATCTAAAGAAGATTATCAAAATGAAGAATTATCAGAACAAAAAATTATATTTGATAATTCAATTTTTGAACAAATAAAAGGAAAAGAATTAGATTTAAGTGTTGAAAAAGTACTTGAAATACCTACTTTAAGAAATTTTTTTAAAAGACAAAAAGAAGAATACTATGTAGTTAGTCAGAGAGAACATATCATAGATTGCAAATATAAGAGGAAAAGCATATATACCTATACTAAGTAAACGAATAATAAATAAAGAAATACAAGATATAAAAGCTAAAATACCTATAAAATATGTACATTTAGGAGGAACAGAAATATTAATAAAAGCTTGTTTTAGAGAAGGAATAGATACACCTATTGAAATATACTTAGCAGATGATAAAATTATACACCCTATAGAAAAAAGTGTAATTAGTGCAGTAAAAGGAAACTTAATATATCAAAAATTTAAATTTATAATAAGTGTCAATTATACAGTAGCATTAATAGATAGAAATATAGATAAATCATTAGTATTATATTGGAATATGTCTGGAATAGAGTTAGCACCAGACAGTAAAATATTTACAGCAAGATGTAAAAACTTATATATATTAACAACAAAACATAAAGTAACAGCAAGAAATAAAATTGTCACGACCCAAAAATGGTCGTGATGGCACTCGTCTTATCCCACCAAGACAAGTAAGCCTAAAATTCAACTATTACAATAAAAATGTGGAAAATTTACCATCAACTTACATTATACCCCAAAACCTGGTTGTCACGTGTACAAGTCTCTAAAGTATTACAATTGATTCAAAAGCAACGCTAGTCTCAAATGAACTTGTTTCTAGAATAGAATAAGATCTTAACTAAGGAGAAAGAAAGTACGCTGAGGCGATAAACAACAACCTCTCAAATCTCCAAGAAACCTCAAACAGGGAGAAGAGAAATATCACAAAGTCCGGGCTAGTAACCTACAAAAAAATTTGTAGAAGCAAGGGGTGAGCACCAAACCACACGGTCCTCAGCAAGTAAGCCTCTAAACACAGGCCAAGGGGATGAAATACGGGTACTCCTACCACCCCCAACCGAACCTCCACAACTACAACCTGCATTAAAATCAACCCAACCTAACAGCTCACAATTTACACAGCACGTAGCTCAATAACAACAGTTAGACAAATTACATATCCTCAACAACAACACTTTAACAAATTACATATCCTCAATAACAATACTTCAACAAACTACATATCCGCAATAACAAGCTCAATATTGATCAATCACAAGTTTCGCAGAAAGGCAAACAGAAGATCAGCAAAACACGATATCAAATTCACTAATCATAAGTATGTGCAATGCAATGGAATGCAATGTCAAGTATAATGATGCATGTCTGACCTAGTGATACACACCCGCTGTCTCTCAGTCGGGGACCCATGGGGGACATATCTGTCCATGCATCTGTCGCGGCACACGACACGATCCTCGATATAGTAACCATCGCGGTGCGCAATACGTCCCTCGAAATATAGTATCCATCGCGGCGCGCGATACGTCCCTCGAAATGGTACATCCTCTTAAGTACTCATTCTTTTTCAAGGCACATAACACTTGTGACAACCAATGCGTCAGAATAATGCAGATGACAAGTTCACACAAATAATGAGGAGATGACCACTTTCATAACATCGCACACTTCACAACCACACAAACATGAAGTCACATCAACAATGATTCAACAAGCCTTCAACCCTTTCTCAACACATCACACATAAACAATTGATCACATTGCCTTTTGTTATCCCTTTTTTTCATCATTAGAATTAATCAATGTGGACAAGTCAACCCATCACCAATCCCGTTACTCCCAAACATATACCACAAGAAATACACGCATTTCATACACTTAACAAGAGTTTAGTAATCCACTTACCTCAAATAGTCGAACAATGACTCCAAAACTTGAGCCTTCCTCGTTTGGTTGACTTCCAAACCAATAAAATCTATTCAAATAAATAACCACGATATAATTTTGAAACTAACAACATTCATAGTGTTATATCTCTAGCTTAGACCCAAAACTCATCCAAATTTATAATAAAATTTCTAATTCTTTATTCCAACCAATTGATCAAATCTCATATTTTCTTTCAAGTTTAGGGTTAAATCTTAATTCTCCGAATAACATAATTATAATGATTTTTATATATCATAATGCACCCACTATTTAACACATATCTCAATATATCAAAACTTGAATCCTAATATTATAATCAAATAAAAATAATTAAAGCCGAAACTAACTGCCCAACACATCAATAGCGGACTACAAAACTATCTGCTGAAACCACTTATTTTCAATGTTCCAATTCATATTTATCGTTCCACTATTAAAAATCCTAATCTTGGAGTAATCATTGTCCAATGATTAGGACTAATCATTGTCCAATGATTGAACCATAATACTTATACACATTTATAATCCCAAGTTCACAAGTTCACATATTAGTATAAATTATACACGTTTTAACCTAAAAATCTATTCCTAGTTACACAAAAATTTAATAGAAAGGATAAGAATAATTACCTTGATATCTCGAGATAAAAATATTGTTGTTTCTCCTCCTTTTTCCTTTTCTTTTCTCCCTTTCTTTTCTTTTCTTATCTGCGTATTTTTTTTCCATAGATCGTTCCTTTTTTTCCCCTCATAAGCCGTGTGCAGCGGCTTCAACCATTTAGGGCACTTTGCCCTTTTTATTATTATTATTATTATTATTATTATTATTTATTTATTTGATTTTCTTTTTTTTCTATTTTTTTCTTTTTTCATTATTCTTAGCAACAAAATAATCCTTTATTAAATCTAAAAATTATGTCGCTCATTCTTATAAGTCATATAAATTATTTACAAAATCTACTAAAAAGGTTAATATAATAATCCTGATTAAAATTTCTAAAACGACTAAGAGGATCAGTACATTATCCACCACAAAAAATCATGTTCGTCCTCGAACATAAAGTAGGAGAAGGAAGAATAACTAACACGACCAAAAACTTGAGGTATGATTTTCAAAGTCGTGTTTATCTCTCCAAGTGATCAATTCATCTTTAGCACATTCTATTAAATATCAACTACCAAGAACTGAAGTTTTGAATGAAACTTCGGAAGATTTACATATCACGCATAAACCAACCAATGAACCCAATCTAAACTGAAACCCACTGGAACATAACACAATCATCACGACAAATCTTTTCTTACATAACAAGGATAACGTTCTGAATCCATACCCACTACAATCTGAAGTGAACCTAGACCAACGATCACATACACCTATTACACAAACCATCATAGACCTTATTAAGATTTTCTTGTCACAAACTAATCTTTTCATGAGCTTAAACTATGAAAATCTGATCTTTAGACATCGAATACTCATCAAGGGATAATCAAACATATCTAATCCAATGAAGAACAAGATCAAGTAAGCACCCTACAAGTGGTACACGCTAGGATGCAGAACCTTTTACAACACTGTCGGATAACCATAACTATTCATGAAAGTTCTTTTGTAAGTTCCCATAAGCAAGGTTGTGCATATAAAAATAATAATATATTTTTAATTTTTCAAACAACATCAAATATGCCATAACCGAAGTGAACAAGTCTAACCAAGGATCCTACCCTATCAAGAAGACATAAGAGGATCGGTACATCTGATCCACCACTAGAAATTCACTCATAGATGTAAAAAAATGTGGGCATGTGCAAAGAATCATACTCCAAATCATGTCCGAAATGAAGTAGGTGGTCAACTTAAGAATATACGGAATCAAGGTCGAATAACACTAGATACTTTCTCCATAATTCCCATATCAATATTTTCATTCATCTGACTACATTCCTCAATTTATTTATTTATTTTTTTAATTTTTTTTTCCACCCAAAATCAACCAGTCTGATCTCCATTACAATTTTACACATGCTGGATTTGCCAAACCCTGCATACTTCTCATAGTACTCCATCAAAGCCAACACTATTAATATTAACAAATATCATAACCACACCAACCATTTACCTTACTTTCACACCGTCATTACGTATCACGTTCTCCTTAGCAAGCACATTGTAGCCTCCAAGACTTTGAACCATGGTTTCTTATCTTTCCATTTAAGCGTCCCATAATAGATATAAGTCACACCCAAGACCGATAACACTAATTTCAAATCTATATTTCTCCTTTAGGGTAAAATAATTAAGTCACACTTAATGTCAACTTCACCTCAGCTTTCATATACCATTTTCAACCACCATCTGTACCATCATTTACCTCATGCGATAACTCAAAGAAACCCTTGATCACTCCAATATTTATGTATACTATAATCTCATAACCTCTACTCACCATAAAATGCCTATGTAACACATTATAACAATCTATTTTGTCTCGTCAACAAAATAATTTTAATCCCCTCCAATCCTCATTAATCATGTAAAATTGTAGGTCCACACTAATTAACATCCATTTGTTACTTAATCACCTTCTGAACAATCTAGCTCGACATAACCATGTATAATCTTCCTTATGTCATTTATTGTAATCCAATCAAAACTTAATATTTAGAAAAGTTAATAATAAACCCATAGTAAGTAGGTGCCGAACTAGTTCACATCTCATAGTCATATCTAAACTCAAAGGCGAAATCACTACAACCATCACCTCCGAATCCAATGTTTGTACGAGAGGTCTTATTGTTCCTTTGCCTTTCTTAAAATCTTTCCACGACGGAAATTTCAAATAACTTGAACTCTTCAATACACCATAATTTTTCTCCTTTTTGCTAACTCACTTACCAGTCTTATTTTTTTTGGCCAACAATATGAGAAACCTTATGTATAACAATCAAAAGTAACCAAAGGTACTACTCGATTTTAAGTCCTTCTAAATGCTTCATACTCAATGTGATCGATCATTTCTGACCTTGCCAATTCATACCTTGACAAGATACAGTATCACAAATCTAAACTTGCCATGTAAACTTGAAGTTTTGATCCCAACCATGTAACACAATCCCATTATCTTACAACATTAGCTCATACCAAAAAAAATAAAAAATTTACTTAACGTATTTTACTTATCGTTGATTGCCTCTTCATTGACCCTACCATATCTTTTTCTAAAAATCTTATCATACTCCTTACCAAATCAAAACCACAAAAGAACTAATCATCATATTCGAGTTGAACGTCCGTACACTCCTTTCTCAAGTTTTATCCAATAGTTTATTTTTGTTTAATCAATCTGTTGAACTTGTGACACTATATTATATCATAATCTGGATGAAACAGGTAAAATCACTTGTCTCTGAACCCAATTCTCCAAATTCCTTTGAAGATACATCCTCAACCCTTGCAAACAATGTAAAATAGCCTAATTTTATCCTCGCTCTGAAAGTTAAACTATTTGCCACTAATTCTTTCCATTATGGCTCTAGCTCTTTTCAATTTTTATTTGATGACATCCCAACTCCTTTTAAACATTACCATAAAACCACACTACTTATGAAATAGAAACAACCATAACCTTAGATACTCAAAATTTATCATTACCATAAAAAAAATCGTTTTGACCAACACCCGTATCATATAGTTGCATTTCAATCATAATGCATCATAAAATAATCATCATGCTTAGTTCGTCATTTCCCTCACTACGAATTTAGCCTCGCCATTAACATGACAATCCAAACCTAGTTATGCCAACCATCCAAGGTACTTACTCAATTTATATGCACTTTCTTACTGAAATTCTCAATTACATTCACACAAGTATACTTTTTGAGACTTCCTTTACTTATAAGTTTATCATTCATATTTCCACTTCCATGGAATTTAAGATGAAATTAACACTCATTTACAATCCACAAAATACATTTCACAACCTGAACATATCAATATCATACCAAAGATCTACCACTAAAAGCTTCCTTATAAATAATGCTTAACACATCCACTCGTACTAACAAGCTAGTTTGTATCTCGAATATGAATTCAACACCAAATCTTATCGTATGAGCATGTAATACAACAGATAAATCCTAAAGTAGTTAGTATTTGCACTTAACAATCAACATGTTCGTTTTCATGTACCACTAGTAACACATCGTGAAAATTCGTTACATCCACCACTAGAACAGATCATATCTATTGAGAAGATCATTTTCAAATAGGTCACACACTTTATCCATCAAATAGCTATAAAATATTACCGGATTAGTTTTGTATCTACCCCAAGCTATATGTATTCTTTCGTAAGCAAGGTCAATATCAAAAGTAACACACTCCATAATTCTAACCAAGTCTCCATCAGTACCATTGTAATAGTTGTATCATGACCTTCTTTGGTATACACTCAATCTGTGAAACCACATAAGGGATTCTGACCTGAATTGGTGCAACATCATTTGTTCAGTAACTCATTAATGGTATGACAACTATATCAATTGTATTACACTATTTATAATCTAGTCAATTTTTCAAACATTTAACTTCTAATTGTCGAACCACTCCATATTTTGGTTATACAAGATAAGTACTATATTTATTATTATTATTTTACAATAATAACTAACCTTACTCAACTCTTTAAAATATGATCACGCATTCGTTTCATAAGTATATCATTTCCACCTTAATACCAGATCTAACATCAAACGAATACACGACATGTCAATGATTCACAAAAGGAACTACGCACAAGTCATCACATAAATGAGAGCGAATGGAGTGAAGCGATAAGAATAGGTACAGACATCTCCGTACCAATCATCGAGACTCTATTTAGACTCGACTTGTACACACGTGAGACCTATGAACCTGGGGCTCTGATACCATTTTGTCACGACCCAAAAATGGTCGTGATGGCACTCGTCTTATCCCACCAAGACAAGTAAGCCTAAAATTCAACTATTACAATAAAAATGTGGAAAATTTACTATCAACTCACATTATACCCCAAAACCTGGTTGTCACGTGTACAAGCCTCTAAAGTATTACAATTGATTCAAAAGCAACGCTAGTCTCAAATGAACTTTTTTCTAGAATAGAACAAGATCATAACTAAGGAGAAAGAAAAAACGCTGAGGCGACAAACAACAACCTCTCAAATCTCCAAGAAACCTCAGACAAGGAGAAGAGAAATATCACAAAGTCCGGGCTAGTAACCTACAAAAAAATTTGTAGAAGCAAGGGGTGAGCACCAAACCACACGGTCCTCAGCAAGTAAACCTCTAAACACAGGCCAAGGGGATTAAATACGGGTACTTCTACCACCCCCAACCGAACCTCCACAACTACAACCTGCATTAAAATCAACCCAACCTAACAGCTCACAATTTACATAGCACGTAGCTCAATAACAACAGTTAGACAAATTACATATCCTCAACAACAACACTTTAACAAATTACATATCCTCAATAACAATACTTCAACAAACTACATATCCGCAATAACAAGCTCAATATTGATCAATCACAAGTTCCGCAGAAAGGCAATCAGAAGATCAGCAAAACACGATATCAAATTCACTAATGATAAGTATGTGCAATGCAATGGAATGCAATGTCAAGTATAATGATGCATGTCTGACCTAGTGATACACACTCGCTATCTCTCAGTCGGGGACCCATGGGGGACATGTCTGTCCATGCATCTGTCGCGGCACACGATACGACCCTCGATATAGTAACCATCGCAGCGCGCGATACGTACCTCGAAATATAGTATCCATCGCGGCACGCGATACGTCCCTCGAAATGGTTCCTCTTAAGTACTCATTCTTTTTTAATGCACATAACACTTGTGACAACCAATGCGTCAGAATAATGCAGATGACAAGTTCACACAAATAATGAGGAGATGACCACTTTCATAACATCGCACACTTCACAACCACACAAATATGAAGTCACATCAACAATGATTCAACAAGCCTTCAACCCTTTCTCAACACATCACACATAAACAATTGATCACATTGCCTTTTGTTATCCCTTTTTTTTCATCATTAGAATTAATCAATGTGGACATGTCAACCCATCACCAATCCCCTTACTTCCAAACATATACCACAAGGAAATACACGCATTTCATACACTTAACAAGAGTTTAGAAATTCACTTGCCTAAAATAGTCGAACAATGACTCCAAAACTTGAGCCTTCCTCTTTTGGTTGACTTCCAAACCAATAAGATCTATTCAAATAAATAACCACGATATGATTTTGAAACTAACAACATTCATATTGCTACATCTCTAGCTTAGACCCAAAACTCATCCAAATTTATAATAAAATTTCTAAATCTTTATTCCAACCAATTGATCAAATCTCATATTTTCTGAATTTCAAGTTTAGGGTTAAATCTTAATTCTTCGAATAACATAATTATAATGATTTTTATAGATCATAATGCACCCACTATTTAACACATATCTCAATATATCAAAACTTGAATCCTAATATGATAATCAAATAAAAATAATTAAAGCTGAAGCTAACTGCCCAACACATCAATGGCGGACTACAAAACTATCTGCTGAAACCACTTATTTTCAATGTTCCAATTCATATTTATCGTTCCACTATTAATAATCCTAATCTTGGAGTAATCATTTTCCAATGATTAGGACTAATCATTGTCCAATGATTGAACCATAATACTTATACACATTTATAATCCCAAGTTCACATATTAGTATAAATTATACACGTTTTAACCTAAAAATCTATTCCTAGTTACACAAAAATTTAATAGAAAGGATAAGAATAATTACCTTGATATCTCGAGATAAAAATATCGTTGTTTCTCCTCCTTTTTCCTTTTCTTTTCTCCCTTTCTTTTCTTTTCTTATCTGCGTATTTTTTTTCCACAGATCGTTCCTTTTTTTTCCTCATAAGCCGTGTGCAGCGGCTTCAACCATTTAGGGCACTTTGCCCTTTTTATTATTATTATTATTATTTATTTTATTTATTTGATTTTCTTTTTTTTTCTATTTTTTTCTTTTTTCATTATTCTTAGCAACAAAATAATCCTTTATTAAATCTAAAAATTAAGTCACTCATTCTTATAAGTCATATAAATTATTTACAAAATCTACTAAAAAGGTTAATATAATAATGCTGGTTAAAATTTCTAAAATGACTAAGAGGATCATTACAAAAATTGATAAAATAAAGATAGAAAATCCTTTCGAAAAAATAATTACTGTAATAGACAATAATGACTATAGCTATAGAGAAATTGGCATAGAAGAAGATTTAGAAATTGTAAAAGAAAGACTAAGTACTTCAAGTGTACCAAATACGTTAACAAGAGCTACCTCATCAAGAATGAGTACATCTAAAAGAAACTATGAAATACCACAAAATTTATTAGATAGAGAAGAGATATTACCATACAATTACTTCATAACAGGAATAGTAGACCAAAGAAGATATAAAATTTTAATAAATACAGGACAAGAAGAAAATTATATAACAAGAGAATTAGTATTAGAAACAGAAATCATAAAAACAGGACAATTGTGCCCCGAATTACCTAGCGAGATAGTAAATGCAAACGAAGAAATAACAGAAAAAGAAATAATTATAGGAGGAATACCCTTAATAATACCATTTAATATTACCAAGGAAATCAGAATATTACATTAGGAATAAAATGGTTAGAAAGAGTTAAACCATATAATATAGAAAATGAACAATTAACAATAACATGTCAAAATAAGAAAATAATCATTAAAAGAACAAAATGAATAATGAAAATATTTATACTTGCAAAAATTATTGTAGAAGGATATCACAACAGATATTGTACCCCTATGATAGATACAGGAGCAGAAGCAAATATATGTAAATATAATTATTTACCAGAAGATAAATGGGAAAAATTAAAAACACCGATGATAGTAACCGGATTTAATAATGAAGGAAGTATGATTAAATACAAAGCAAAAAATATAAAAATACAAATATGGGATAAAATACTGACAATAGAAGAAATGTATAATTTTGAGTTTACAACAAAAGATATGTTACTAGGAATGCCATTTTTAGATAAATTCTACCCACATATAATAACAAAAACACACTGGTGGCTTACTACACCATGCGGGAACAAGATAGGAGCAAAAAGAGTAAATAACAAACAACGTAAACCCATAGAATGAATAAAAGGAAGTGAAAAAATAAATGAAGAAATGGAAAATATGAATAAGAAACAAATAACACAATTAGAAATTATCATATTTACAATAGACAAAGTCAGAATAATTAATGAACAACTATACAATGAAGATCCACTACAAGGATGGAAAAAACATAAGACAAAAGTAAAAATTGAACTAATAGATGAAAATAGTATAATAACACAGAAACCATTAAAATATAACTTTGATGATTTAAAAGAATTCAAAATACATATAGATGAACTATTAGAAAATAATTACATACAGGAAAGTAATAGTAAACATACAAGTCCAGCATTTATAATTATAAAACATAGTGAACAAAAAAGAGGTAAAAGTAGAATGGTCATAGATTATCGTAATCTAAATGCTAAAACTAAAACATACAATTACCCAATACCAAACAAAATACTAAAAATAAGACAAATACAAGGATATAACTATTTTAGTAAATTTGACTGTAAATCAGGATTTTATCACCTAAAATTAGAAGAAGAATCTAAACAGCAAACAACATTCACAGTACCGCAAGGTTTCTATGAATGGAATGTATTATCGTTTGGATATAAGAATGCACCAGGTAGATATCAACATTTTATGGATAACTATTTTAACAAGTTAGAAAATTGTATTATATATATATATATATATGATATATTATTATATTCTAAAACACAAGATGAACATATAAGATTATTAGAAAATTTTATACATATAATTAAACATTCAGGCATAAGCTTAAGTAAAAAGAAACCAGAAATTATGAAACCACAGATAGAATTTCTAGGAATACAAATAGATAGAAATGGAATAAAAATGCAAAACCACATAGTACAAAAAAAAATCACCCTTGATGAAAATATAGATACAAAAAAGAAATTACAATCCTTTCTAGGATTAGTAAATCAAGTAAGAGAATATATACCAAAATTAGCAAAACATTTAAAACCATTACATAAAAAACTTTAAAAAAGATGTTGAATACTATTTCGACAATAAAGATATAGAACATATAAGAAATATTAAAAATTTATGTTAAAAATCACCAAAACTATATTTCCCTGATGAAAATAAATCATTTACTTATATTGTTGAAACAAATTCAAGTGATCATAGTTATGGAGTAGTTTTAAAATACAAATATGAAAAAGAAAAAATAGAACACCATTGTAGATATTATTCAGGATCTTATGCAGAAGCACAAATAAAATGGGAAATAAATAGAAAAGAATTATTCGCATTATATAAATGTTTATTAGCATTTGAACCATATATTGTTTACAATAAATTTATTATAAGAACAGATAATACACAGGTAAAATGATGGATAACAAAAAAGGTAGAAGATTCAGTTACAACAAAAGAAATAAGGAGATTAGAATAAAATATATTAAATTTTACATTTACAATTGAAGTAATTAAGACTGACAAGAATATTGTTACAGACTATCTATCAAGAAAAAGAACCCAAACTGAACCAGAAAAAGATACAATGGAAGAGATATAAAAGCCATTACTATACTTTCTACGAAAGTGGACAGTATGGATAAAGAGTTACAAAAGATGAAAAATATAAGTCAACAGCATGACTATAAAAATGCGGAGCTATGTCGATCGGAAGACAGAAAAATTCCAGAGCTACAAGGAGACGTTGGGAAACTCCATAAAACCCATGACAATGTTTGTTTAAATGCAGCTACAGCCAGCACATCTACAACAAAAGGAGTCAGTGGAATAAGATATACAAATTTAAATATGAACAAAATCTTTGATAAACCATTTATTCCAAAGAACCAAAAAGACTCATTATTTATACCACCACAAATAACTACTTACTCAGAAAGTTTAAGCCAAGATAAAAAAAGCCTACAACCACAAAACTCGCTCATATATTGAAAACCTTTATAAAAATTCAAAATTATTTAAACTCAACACCTAGATCTCCAACTACCAAAGACCCTAATACTGATTTTATAACCCAAAAGCTACAAGGATATAATAAGTTAATAGCACAATCAGGCACCAATGCAAATCTAGTAAAAACATGTTATAGTTATGGACTACTTAGCATAGTTTATACCCAAACAGGAGATGAAATATCTACCATACCGGAGCTATACAAAGCCTTTATGAACTATAAAAGAATTACCAAAGGAACATTATTTTATATAAAGTTTTATTCAGCACCAGCAGAGATATTATTTGATGAGATAAAACCAATTATACAAGTTATAAAGATTGGTTTGACCAGAGATATGATAATTCCAGAAGATATCGAAATGCAGCAAGAAATACAAAGGATTGAGATACCAGAATTTTACGCCAACAAAAGAGTTATAGGGATAGCAACTATCCTAATGAACTAACTAACAATTATTTAAACGGAAATTCAGTATGGAGCTATTATGTACGAGAACAAGTTAAGATATATTCAAATTCTAAAGAAATCAGAGAACAAGATATGGAGGAGATACGCCAATGGATACTTAGTTTACTCAAGCCAGAGAAAAAACCAACAACAAGAGCATTAAGGAAAGGGTTTATTTCGGAAGAACTATTGATCAGATATTGCAAAATCATTGTAAAAAAATACCCCGACCATATATGTTCAAAATGTCAAGGAGAAGATAATGTCATACCAAATGTTCAAATCGAATAAGGATACGTGTAAAGATAACATCATAAACCCCTCAGCTATATTTAAAAAAAAGTTGTGAATAGTGTGTCAGCCATGAATAAAGGTCATTATTAAAGTATTTTGTCGCATTGTGTCGGTCAAAGATAAGGTGGCCATATGTAAAAAGTAGTGTCGGCCATAAATAAAGTAAAAGGCCATTATTAATAAAGTATTTTGTCGTTTTGTGTCGGCCAAATAATATAAGGCCAAGTGTAAAGTATGTCGGCCATTTTCTATTGGCCAAGTTTGTAAAATTATTGTATAAATAGAGGGATTCTCCCTCAGTAATAAACAAGCTCTTCCAATCAACTTTCCTCTTGATTCTCTTTTTCTTTCTTTTCTCTAAAGATCCGCTTCCACCCCTTAAATTGGTATCAGAGCTAGATAATAATCGAATAAGATATGGAAAACAAATTCGAAACAACAAATCTACAAAAAGAGGTATACTCATTTATGTTCATGAGTAGCTAAACTGCTTTATTCCTGATAATCTCTTGTTGATAATAATTGTTTATCATATTTTAATAATGTTCTAATAACCATCTTTAGAAAGTTTGCTACAGAAATATTCTGCGAATAGGTATGCTCAGACTATGCCATCCTAAGGTTGAAACCGATAAGCAAGAAGGCCGTTTAGGGGAGTAAACAAAGTTGAGGCGCTGTTAGGGTAACCAATCAAAAGAAGAAAACTGTAGCAGTGACCAGACGAGATGATTATTAAACCATTATTATTATATAATAAATAAGTATAATCTATTAAGAGGTTGGAAGGAATAAAATTTTAGCGGAAATATGATTAAAATGAACTCCTATTTATTAGATGATGATTTTAATTACAAGATATTAATACTCTATATATTAAAAGGTCTTAATACAGATATAAAAAAAATAATTTATGATATATTATTGACATATGAGGTAATAGAAGTAACAACTCAAGGTTGGGCTGAATTAGTTATACAAGATGATTTTTATGATAATAATTTTGATATAGACTTATATGATGATCTAGAATTATTTAGAGATCAATGATAAATTATATGTACCTACAATATTGAAAAGAAACTAAGAAAAACATAGAACTACTTGAAAAATTGCTAATTGAAAATTTATACGATTATTTTACAACTAGAGAAATTGAACATTTAGAATATATTACAGAAAATGTTAAGGAGATACAAAGATTAGAACCACTTAAAGAAGAGTATTATAAAAAAATATTTTCTTAAAAAACATGAAGAGTAATACAACATCAAGTAAGAAAACTAAAATAACAAAAACCAAGATAGAAAGAAAAGTGCGAAAGATATGGAAAAAGTTACATAGAATATGAATTATCACAACTCACTAAAACAAGAAATGACAAGACAAATCATTTGATAAATATAATTTCAAAAACGGAATATATAAATATGTTTGTCATTTGAAAAAGCAATATGAACAAAGAAATATATAAGCAACAATTGATAGAAAAAATAGATGAAAAAAGACAAGAACTACAACATAGGAAAGAAAGATTAATAGAAAATATGTTAGCAGGAGTATGTAATAAATCAATATTAGCACAAAGAAAAGTTATATTTATGTTAGAAATACAAATAGATCATCTTAAATATAAATTACAACATAACATAATTTATAAATTATAATGAATAAAGAAGAGTTTGCAGTAGATGAAAAGACATATGAAAATCAAGATGGATTAATGATAAAAATAATATTTTCAAACCTAGGAAGACGATATAAAAAATAGGAAATAATTTATATTTAATGTTAGAAAAAAAAACAGCAAAATTAGAAGATAGTCTAACAGCTATGATAAGAATAACAAAAGAAAATGAAGAAATAGATAAATCAAAAGAAATTGAAAAAATAAAAATACAAGCAAAACAAGAAGTACAACATTTAGAAGAAATAAAAAATACAAGGATAAGTGAATTAGAACAAGAATTAGCTAAGTTAAAATTATTATATGAAATTAAACAAAAAGATAAAGATAAAGAATTCGAATTAACTAACGAAATAAATGATATAAAACAAAAATTAAATGAAAATATTGAAGTAAATGAAATAGACGAAAATGAATCAGATATAATAAATGACCAAAACTCAGAAATGAGTGATATAAGTGAAACATATACAGAAATTTTAGAACAGATAAATAAGCCAAAAAATTAGAAATAAATTCTTCTTTTTGTCTTTTAAACCAATTTCTTAAAGTAGGTATTTCAAGTACTTTTTCAACACTTAAATCTAATTCTTTTCCTTTCATTTGTTCAAAAATTGAATTATCAAATATAATTTTGTGTTCTGATAATTCTTCATTTTGATAATCTTCTTTAGATATTATTTTTATATCATCTTCAGACATTATATTTTTTCGTCTATTTCGTCATTATCTAGATTAGTATTTTCTTCTTCATTTTCAGTTTCTATATCTGATACTTCATATATACTATCGTTTTCACTTTATTCATAATCTATATATTCTATTTGCATATAATCATCATAATCTATTATTATTTCTGCAATTTTTTTTCTTTTTGGGTCTTTGGGTAATTTACAATCTCTAGCTAAATGTCCTATCTTTCCACAATTATAGCAAGTGCATTGTGATATTTTTCTTTTTGAACTATATGGCCTTTTTATTTTATAATTCTTTACATAATATCTTTGTCTTGGTTTTTTATATTTATACCTAGTTTTAGTTTTTCTATAATCTTTATATCTTTTATTTTTTTGCTTTTTATAATATTTATTTGTACATCCAAATTGTGGTGCTGTTTTACCTTTACAACATGCTAAATTTTTATTTAGTACTTTTTCCATTTTTCTTTTTTCTTTTTGTTTCTCACATAGTTGTATAAACCATTGATGAAAAAATTTTATTCTAGCTCCTAAAGTATCTGTTATTCCTTCATTATTCCAATCTTTTATTATTTTTGTACTGAATGGTTCTGGTAATTTTGTAAAATATTGTTGTCTTATTTCTTTTGCTTCATTTGTATTATATTTTGCTTTGTAATAATATTCTTTAAATGCACATGTATATTCTTCTATGTAACACATGTTACATATAGCTAATTTTGTCATAAGTTGTTTATTTATTGTTCTTTCTTTATTTTGTTCTCTTATATCTGTGGTCATACCACCAAATTCATTTTTTATTGCTAATTCATATTTATCTAGTATATCTATATTTGTTGTTGATGGAGATCCGTCCATTTTCTTATCACTTCTAAGTGTTTCTAGACTCTCTGGGGTAGATTTTCTATTCATAATTTTGTTGTTCCTATAAATGTTCTTTTTATATATTTTGGCATTTCTCTAGTTGTTATTTTATTATCAATTAGTTGTTTAGATATATTTCCTATCCATAGTAATATTGTTTTATTTATATCTGTAACACAATCTAGATCTAAAAAATTATATTGTTCAGTTGTTGGTTTAGGTGTCCATTTTTTATTTAATCTGCTATTCCATATTGTATTCGTTCTATCTGATTGTTCATAATTTTCTGTATAATATGTTGGTGGTGTCCATCTAGGCCTAGTTCTAGGACTATTTCTAGGACTTATTGACTGGAGTTTTAACTCTTGATGTACTGGGTCGATTCATATCTCCTGTATTTATTTCTAATTTTTTCGGCTTATTTATCTATTCTAAAATTTATGTATATGTTTCACTTATTTCTGAGTTTTGGTCATTTATTATATCTGATTCATTTTCGTCTATTTCATTTACTTCAATATTTTCATTTAATTTTTGTTTTATATCATTTATTTCGTTAGTTAATTCGAATTCTTTATCTTTTTCTTTTTGTTTTCTTTTTGTTTAATTTCATATAATAATTTTAACTTAGCTAATTCTTGTTCTAATTCACTTATCCATGTATTTTTTATTTCTTCTAAATGTTGTACTTCTTGTTTTGCTTGTATTTTTATTTTTTCAATTTCTTTTGATTTATCTATTTCTTCATTTTCTTTTGTTATTCTTATTATAACTGTTAAACTATCTTCTAATTTTGCTGTTTACTTTTCTAACATTAAATATAAGTTATTTCCTATTATTTTAAATCTTCTTCCTAAGTTTGAAAATATTATTTTTATTGTTAATCCATCTTGGTTTTCATATATCTTTTCGTCTACTGCAAATTCTTCTTTATTCATTATAACTTGTAAATTATATTATGTTGTAACCTATATTCAAGGCAATATATTTGTATTTCTAACATAAATATAACTTTTCTTTGTGCCAATATTGATTTTTTACATACTCCTGCTAACATATCTTGTTCAAGTCTATTTTTTCTATGTTCTAACTCTTGCTCTAATTCAGTTATCTTTTCTATTAGTCTTTGTCTATGATCTATTTCTTTATCCATTTATATTTTTCTGTACAAAATTTTAAAAAGTTTACTTAATTTTCTTGGATCTTTAATAAATTTTATCTTATAAATATTATTACTTCATTTTTGCCAAATTTCAAACCTTTTTGGTTCAATCATGCTTTTATAATTCTAATTCTATTTCATCATATAGATCTATGTTTTCTTTAGTTTCTTTCCAATAATGTAGGTACATATAATTTAACATTGATCTCTGAATATTTCTAGATCATCATATAAATCTAATTCAAAGTCATTTGTTATAACTAATTCAGCCCAACCTTGAGTTGTTACTTCTATTACCTCATACGTCAATAATATATCATAAATTATTCTTTTTATATCTGTATTAAGACCTTTTAATATATAGAGTATTAATATCTTGTAATTTACATCATCATCTAATAAATAGGAGTTCATTTTAATCATATTTTCGCTAAAATTTTATTCCTTCCAACCTCTTAATAGATTATACTTATTTATTATATAATTATAATGGTTTAATAATCATCTCGTCTGGTCACTACTACAGTTTTCTTCTTTTGATTGGTTACCCTAACAGCGCCTCAACTTTGTTTACTCCCCTAAACGGCCTTCTTGCCTATCGATTTCAACCTTAGGATGACATAGTCTGAGCATACCTATTCGCAGAATATTTCTGTAGCAAACTTTCTAAAGATGGTTATTAGAACATTATTAAAACATGATAAACAATTATAATCAACAAAAGATTATCAGGAATAAAGCAGTTTAGCTACTCATGAACATAAATGAGTATACCTCTTTTTGTAGATTTGTTGTTTCGGATTTGTTTTCCATATCTTATTCGATTATTATCTAGCTCTGATACCAATTTAAGGGGTGGAAGCGGATCTTTAGAGAAAAGAAAGAAAAAGAGAATGAAGATGTCACGACCCAAAACCGAGCCGCGAGTGGCACCCACACTTATCCTACTATGTGAGCTAACCAACCAATCTAAACCCCAATATTTTAAATATAATGAACAAAATACAATGCGGAAGACTTAAACTAATTAATGAAAATCAATTCAATAAACTTCTAAAAACTCAACAACTATTATTCCCCAAAATCTGAAAGTCATAATCACAAGAACATCTATCCTCAAATCACTAATTCTAAGAGTATCTAGAAAGCTAAAATAAATAAAAAGCTAGTCCATGCCGGAACTTCAAGGCATCAAGACATGAAGAAGAAGATCCACTCCAAGCTAGAAGCATTAGCTCACCCTGAAATCCGGTGTAATGAAGACTGGCTAGAGTTGAGGTTGAGTTGAAGACGACGGCACGTTTGCTGCACTCCACAAATAATCAAAAGAAGAAACATACAAGTAGGGGTCAGTACAAAACACAGGTACTGAGTAGATATCATCGACCAACTCAAAATAGAAAATAGTATATATCAGATAATATCATAAAATCAACTACAATACTCAACATGCGGCATTTACAATTACCATAACCCTTGGTCACAACACCAAGCACATCAATGAGGACTCACGCCTCCCCATCATACTCATTTGAGAATTAAGTTCATTAAATTGAGTATATTAACATATTTCAAGATTCATTCTCTTTACTAATTCTGATGCCGGAACGTGACACCCGATCCATATTCTATCCTGGTGTCGGAACGTGACACTCCGGTCCTCATATACTATCCTAGTACCGGAACGTGGCACCGGATCCATATACTATCCTGGTGTCGGAACGTGACATTTCGATCCTTATATACTATCCTGGTACCGGAACGTGGCACCCGATCCATATACTATCCAGGTGTCGAAACGTGACACTCCGATCCTCATATACAATCCTGGTATCGGAACGTGACACTCCGATCCTCATATACTATCTTGGTACCGGAACGTGGTATACTATCCTGGTACCGGAACGTGGCACCCGATCCCCTAATCTCACTACTTTCGTTCATCAAGCCTTCTTTTATACCAAGGCATCATCATTAACAAAGTAGATTAGGGCTTTTTCAAGATTTAGGATTCAATAGCTTCATCATGCTTATTCTATCACAATTATATAATCACATTCATGCAAGCATACAATTAAGCATATAGAAGGGTTTACAACACTACCCAATACATATTATTCGCTATTAAGAGTTTACTACGAATAGCATAAAAACCATAACCTACCTCCACCGAAGATTAGTGATCAAGCAAGCAAATTTCCCAAAGCTTCGTTTTTCCTCTCTCTCGATCAATCGTTCTCCCTCTCTCTGTTCTTTCTGTTTTTCTTATTCAAACCCTTTTTCTTTTAACCTAATTAACATATAATTAAGTATAAAAGATGATGAATTAACCCATTAATTAATTCAAGGTTATCTCCTTTAACCCTCAAGTAGTTAAATTATTAACATTAACCCACTAAATTTATAATTATAGCAGGAATAGTCCAAAATGTCCCTTAAAACATTTAAAGAAATCTGACTCAGCCTGGGATTACGCAGCCTGTGATGGGCCGTCGTGCCTGCGAAGGTCCGTCCTGCTGAGTCGTCACAGAGTTCAGAGACTCACTTTTTATTTAAGACCCTGTGACGGCCCGTCATGCCTGTGACGGCCCGTCATGCCTGTGACGGTCCGTCCTGCCACTTCGTCACGAAGTTCAGAGAGTCGATTTTAGTACCCAAATTTCAAAATTCTAAGTGTTTTGAAACGAGACCCCCTCAACGGTCCGTCGTGCCTATGACGATCCGTCGTGGGATCCGTCGTCTCAGCCAGTTTTTCCAGAAATAAAATCTGCTGCTCAAAACGACTAAACAGGTCGTTACAGAAGAGGAGAGTTTATTGGAAGAGCTTGTTTATTACTGAGGGAGAATCCCTCTATTTATACAATAATTTTACAAACTTGGCCCATTGAAAATGACCGACATACTTTACACTTGGCCTTATATTATTTGGCCGACACAAACGATAAAATACTTTATTAATAATGACCTTTTACTTTATTTATGGCCGACACTACTTTTTACATATGGCCACCTTATCTTTGGCCGACACAAAGCGACAAAATACATTATTAAAATATAGATAAACACGGTGTTTGAATGCATGAAATAAAAATGCAAAGAAAATGTGAATCCTCTCACAAGACTCATTTCAAATTCTCCTTTCATGAACTTTACAAAATTCTCATAAAGATTTGTGTTACAACTTCTAATAATAATATTATCCATATGATTTGAACAACAAGAATGCTAGAATCTGTTGAATATAGTTATATCATTTTTCCTTCATAGAAAATTGTTGTTGACTAAAAATATACTCAATCTCTTCTACCAGGATTTGAGAGCTTAGTTTAACACCATACTAGATTTAGTAAATTTGAAACATAGTCGGACAATGCAGGAGAAACTTTCAAAAGTAACACAAATAAATTTTATTTTTATTTATCCTTTTGAGTTAAAAATAGGGAAAATTGTATATAATGGCAAACTAATAAATTAAATTAAATTCTATGACCACACTTTAATTTAATTGCATCCTGTAGCAAATTGTTTTTCAATCACCTCTCTCTTTCAAACTCTCGCTTGCCACTCTCACTCTCTCACTCCTTCTCCCAGATCTCGCTCACCACTCTCCCAGATCTCCCTTATACAAACAGAAACGAAATGTATAAATTGTCTTTCTATTTGTATAAAGTGAGAGAAAATTGTATATACACTTGCAAATACATATATCTTCGTCATCACTTATAATTATACGATAGAAATACTTCCATTTCTTCTCTCTTTCTCGTTTTAGACATACACAAATTATACAATTGATGTGTATACAACTGCTTTCTTTTGTATATGTATAGTGAATTATATAATTGATTTCTTTGTATATATATAGCAAATTATACATATTTATGTCTGCTATGAAGCGCAATTATGCAAATTTTACTATAGCATACAAATATATGTTTGCTATAAGTGAAAGTTGCTCTTAGAAATACCGACCTTTCAAGGTAAGTTACTTTCAATATTTTTTTTAACAAATACCAACCATTGGGGTTGGTAATTTTATTTACTTATTCGTGGAATAAAATTCTGATCTTGATAAATCAATTTTAAAGGTTTTCATTTTTTGCACTGAAGAAATTGCCCTTTGGATGTTGAATTTCTTTAAGTTAGATGCAAATTTATAATTTCAGGTTTGAAGTTACTCCCAATTAATAAAGTTGCAAAAAAATACTCTAATTAAAAAACAAACAAACTAAACAGCAGCCTCAAATGCCATTATTTGTGACTCTGGCCAAAAAATCAAAGCATAAATTGTAAATTGTAATAATGAATTAGCTAGGCTGCAGAAATATAAATATATATATATATATATATATATATATACACACACACACACATTGCTTTTGACCATCCTTATCTATGTTGGGTTATGGGCCTTTTTCCTTTCCTATGTGGATAAATAAAAGCCCAATTTGGACCAACTCATTTTTGCCCATAGGCCCATTCTTATGAGGCAAATATAAGCCTATTTAGGTCTTATTTTCATATACACAGAGAGTTTTTTCAGCAGCCAAAAAGAGAGAGCAGTTTTCGCAGTCAAAATTAAGCCCTAACAATCAACTTCAAATTGCGATTCCCGCTTTGTTTCTGGTCCGATTGAGCTGATTTTTGGACAGCATATTATCTTCATCTAAATCTTTGATTAGGAACTGACAGAGTTGGATTTGGTGGCCTGCAGCTTCAGTTTTGCTGTCATGAACAGTAGCTGCGAAATTGGTGATTTTGCTCCTTTAATCTCTAGATTTGGTGCAATCTTATTTTGTTGTTGCTCGTTGTTTGGCACTTGTTTTCTGGCCAATTTTGGAGAACAATATTGTAACTTTTGGTGATTATAGTGGAGCTTTTGGTCCCGTGGTTTTTTACTCTTCACATCAAAGGATTTTTCACGTAAATCTTGGTGTCTGTGTGATTGGTTTATTATTGCCTTATTATATTTGTTTGGTTGAATTACTTGCTGCCTTACTATCATATTGCTTGTAGTTGTTTGTCTTCTCTTGGTTCAAATCGAGAAGGGAAAGTATAGACTTGGGTATTCTTCCGCTGTTATCCTGTCAGACATTCTTTGTTAGTGCCTTGTCTTTCCCAACAAAGTGGTATCAGAGCATTGGTTATTGTTGATTGTCGTTTTGAATGATGGAGGCAAATATGAGCAAAATGGTGTGTTTAAATGATAGTAACTATCATATTTGGAAAGGCAAGATGAAAGATCTTCTATTTGTCAAGAAGATCCATTTACCTGTGTTTACTTCTAATAAGCCTCAGTCTTTGAATGATGAAGAATGGGAATTTGAGCATCTACAGGTTTGTGGCTATATTAGACAATGGGTTGAAGATAATGTTAGAAATCATATTATGAATGAGACACATGCCAAAAGTTTGTGGGACAATCTCGAGACACTTTATGCTTCGAATACTGGCAACAACAAGTTATTCCTATTGAAACAATTAATGAATATCAGGTATAAAGAGAGCACTCCTATTTCTGATCATATTAATGATTTTCAGGGTGTTCTTGACCAACTGTCCGGAATGGGTGTAAAGGTTGATGATGAGATACATGGACTTTGGCTTCTTAATACTCTGCCAGACTCTTGGGAAACTCTTCGAGTTTCTTTGACTAATTCTGCTCCCAGTGGTGTTGTAACCATGGAATATACTAAGAGTGGTGTCTTGAATGAAAAAATGAGAAGAAGATCTCAAGCCTCATCTTCTTCAGCTTCACACTCGGATGTTTTGGTTACTGAAGATAAGGGGAGAAACAAGTCCAGAGGTCAGAATGATAGAGGTAAAAGTAGAAGCAAGTCAAAGTCTAAATACAAGAATATTACATGTGACTGTTGCCACAAGAATGGGCATATCATGAAATATTGTTACAAGCACAAGAGAGATATGAGACAACAAAAGAGAGAAGGCGATAATGAAAATCGCGTTGCTGTTGTTGCTAATGATGATCTTCTTGTTTCTTGTGATGCAAATGCCATTAATCTTGTTCGTGATGAGTCTAGCTGGTTTGTGGATTCTGGTGCTACTTCTCATGTCACGCCAAAGAAGGAATTATTTTCTTCTTATACTCCAGGTAATTTTGGAACGTTGAAAATGGGCAATAATCATGAAGTTGAAGTTACTGGCATTGGGACAGTTTGTTTGGAAAGTAACAATGGTTCCAAACTAGTTCTCAATAATGTCAAGCATGCTCCAGATGTTCGCTTGAATTTTGATTTCTGTGGGATATCTTGATGATGAGGGTTATGTTAATACACTTGGTGTTGGCCAGTTGAAGCTTACTAGAGGTTTGATGGTTGTGGCCAGTGGTGACAAGTTGTCTAACTTGTAAGTATTTCAGGGCTCCATGTCCAGAGACTCAGTAAATTTGGTGGAGAATGATACTTCATCAAAGTTATGGCATAGAAGGCTGAGTCATATGAGCGAGAACGGGATTGATAGTTTGACTAAGAAAAATTTGCTTTCTGGAGTGAAACAAGCAAAGTTGAAGAAATGTGTTCATTGCTTAGCCGGTAAACAGAAAAGAGTTTCTTTTCAGAGTCATCCGCCTTCAAGAAAGCTTGATTTGCTGGAGTTGGTACATTTTGATTTGTGTGGTCCTTTTAAGGTAAGCTCTCATGGTGGTGCACTTTACTTTGTGACTTTTATTGATGATCATTCTCGCAAACTCTGGGTATTTCCTTTGAAGTCCAAGGATCAAGTACTTGATGTGTTCAAGAGTTTTCAGGCCTTGGTTGAAAGACAAACAGGGAAGACATTGAAATGCATCCGCTCAGATAATGGTGGTGAGTATATGGGTTCTTTTGATAGATATTGCAGAGAGCAGGGTATTAGGAATCAAAAAACTCCTCCAAAGACTCCTCGGTTAAATGGTTTAGCAGAGAGGATGAACAGAACTCTAGTTGAGAGGGTTAGATGTATGCTTTCAGATGCTAAGCTGTCAGATTCCTTTTGGGCAGAAGCACTTAATACTTTTGCTTATGTTATCAATTTATCTCCTGTTCTTGCTTTAGATGGTGATGTCCCTGACAGAGTTTGGACCGGTAAGAATGTTTCTTATGATCATCTTAGAGTCTTTGGGTGTAAAGCCTTTGTACATGTTCCTAAGGATGAAAGGTCAAAGTTGGATGTTAAAACTAGGCAGTGTATCTTCATTGGTTATGGTCAAGATGAATTTGGCTATCGTTTCTATGATCCTGTTGAGAAGAAACTTGTTAGAAGCCGTGATGTTGTGTTTTTTGAAGACCAAACAATTGAAGATTCTGACAAAGCTGACAAGGCTGATTTTCAGAGTAGTGAGAGCTTAGTTGATGTTGATCCAGTTCCTTTGACTATTGCACCGGAAGAAAATCTTCATAACGATGAAAATCAAGTTGATAATGAAGATGGTGATCATGTTCAGAATGACCGGCATGATGTTGTTGATGCTCCAGTGCAAGATGATGTGGTTGTCCAACAACCAATTATAGATGCTCCAGAGAGTTCTCTCAGACGATCTAGTAGAGAGAGAATTCCTTCATCTCGTTATTCTTCCAATGAGTATGTACTCTTAACTGACGGGAGAGAACCTGAGAGTCTTGATGAGGCCATGGAAAGTGAAGAAAAAGAAAGGTGGTTTGATGCTATGGAAGATGAGATTAAATCGTTGCATGATAATCATACCTTTGATTTGTTTAAGTTACCTAAAGACAGAAAAGCTTTGAAAAACAGGTGGATTTTTCGGGTGAAACATGAAGATGGTAATCCAGCTCCACGGTACAAATCTAGATTAGTTTTCAAGGGATTTAATCAGAAAAGGGGAGTTGATTTTGATGAGATATTCTCTCCAGTTGTGAAGATGTCATCCATTCGTGTGTATCTAGGCTTGGCTGCAAGTCTAGATTTAGAGGTTGAGCAAATGGATGTTAAAACTGCTTTCCTCCATGGTGACTTAGATGAAGAAATTTATATGGAGCAACCGGAAGGTTTTGAAGTCAAGGGTAAAGAGAATTATATTTGCAAATTGAAGAAGATCTTGTATGGTTTGAAACAAGCTCCCAAGCAGTGGTACAGGAAGTTTGATTCTTTTATGAGTCAGCAGGGCTTCAAGAAGACTTCTTCAGACCATTGTGTTTTTGTGCAAAAGTTCTCTGATGGTGACTTTATTATTGTGTTGCTTTATGTTGATGACATGCTTGTTGTTGATCATAATACTTGCAGAATTCAGAAGTTGAAGCAAGAGTTGAGTAAGTCTTTTGCTATGAAAGACTTAGGACCAGCAAGGCAGATTCTTGGCATGCAGATTGTCCGTGATAGAAAGGCCAAGAAATTGGTATATCACAAGAGAAGTACATTCAGAAAGTACTTCGCAGATTCAGCATCGACAAAGCTAAGGTTGTCAGTACACCTTTAGCTATGCACTTCAAATTGAGCACGAAATAGTGTCCTTCTAGTGATGATGAGAAGGAAGATATGAAGAAAGTTCCTTATGCTTCAGCTGTTGGTAGTTTGATGTATGTGATGGTTTGTACAAGACCGGATATTGCTCACGCTGTTGGAGTTGTTAGCCATTTTCTTTCTAATCCGGGAAGAGATTATTGGAATGTTGTGAAGTGGGTTATGAGATATCTCTGTGGCACTTCTAGTCTGAGTTTGTGTTTTGGTACAGGGAAGCCTATTCTTTGTGGTTATACTGATTCAGACATGGCTGGTGATGTTGATACTCGCAAGTCTACTTCAGGGTACTTGGTTACTTTTGCAGGGGGAGCTGTGTCTTGGCAATCTAGGTTGCAAAAATGTGTTGCTCTATCTACTACAAAAGCTGAGCTTATTGCTGTCGTTGAAGCTTGTAAAGAATTACTTTGGATGAAGAGATTCTTGGGGGAACTTGGTTGTGCTCAAGAGAGGTATATGCTTTATTGTGACAGTCAAAGTGTTATACATCTTGGCAAGAATTCAACGTTCCATGGTCGGTCTAAACACATCGATGTGAGATACCATTGGATTCGAGATGTGTTGGATTCTAAGTTGCTTGAGCTTGAAAAGATTCATACAAATGACAATGGTTCCAATATGATGACTAAAGCTTTGCCAAGAGGGAAGTTTGAAGATTGTTGCATGGTCGCCGGGATGGCGGTCTCCTCCACATAGCCGTGAGGGGGAGAATTGTTGGGTTATGGGCCTTTTTTCCTTCCTATGTGGATAAATAAAAGCCCAATTTGGACCAACCCATTTTTTCCCATAGGCCCATTCTTATGAGGCAAATATAAGCCTATTTAGGTCTTATTTTCATATACACAGAGAGTTTTTTTCAGCAGCCAAAAAGAGAGAAAGAGGGCAGTTTTCGCAGTCAAAATTCAGCCCTAACAGCCAACTTCAAATTGCGATTCCCGCTTCGTTTCTTGTCCGATTGAGCTGATTTTTGGACAGCATATTATCTTCATCTCAATGTTTGATTAGGAACTGACAGAGTTGAATTTGGTGACCTGCAGCTTCAGTTTTGCTGTCGTGAACAGTAGTTGCGAAATTAGTGATTTTGCTCCTTTAATTCTCTAGATTTGGTGCAATCTTATTTTGTTGTTGCTCGTTGTTTGGTACTTGTTTTCTGGCCAATTTTGGAGAACAATATTGTAACTCTTGGTGATTATAGTGGAGCTTTTGGTCCCGTGGTTTTTTACTCTTCACGTCGAAGGGTTTTCCACGTAAATCTTGGTGTCTTGTGTGATTGGTTTATTATTGCCTTGTTATATTTGTTTGGTTGAATTACTTGCTGCCTTACTATCATATTGCTTGTGGTTGTTTGTCTTCTCTTGGTTCAAATCGAGAAGGGAAAGTATAGACTTGGGTATTCTTCCGCTGTTATCCTGTCAGGCATTCTTTGTTAGTGCCTTGTCTTTCCCGACAATCTACCCACTATATTAAAAATAATACCTGATTAATAATATTAAACTAGTTTATAGAAAAGTATGAAATAAATTATTATTTAATTTATATTTTATCTTTATCATCAAATATTACTATTCAATATGTTTCTATTATATTTTTTAAAATATTAAATTTAATATATTCAAAGTTAATGCAATAATATTATTATTATTATTTATTGTTTCTTAAGGTACGTGTAAAATTAGTAGACAATTATTGTTAGGATTATATAGAGTATATCGAAAGAGAACATATAATTACTCTTATAATGGAACTTCAAGGCATAAAAGTGACAAAATAAAACTAATAAACAATTACAAATTTAAACCTTTTTTTTTTCTATTTTAAAATATTTATTAAGACAAGAACATATTGAGAACATGAATAAACAAAAGGACAGTTTCATTCCATAAGGAAGTCACGTTATTTGTTTGCTAGTTAAACTTGGATTGAATAAATTTATTTCTTCAATCAATAATCTACACCTTTTTTGTGGGTGATTTAAAAAAGTTGCTCTTTTTTGTGTTTCAAGTAGGATGTCCCATTTTGATACACTCGTTTCTTTCCTTAATGAACTATAAATTCAAAAGCAAAATTTGTTAGTTTTCGATCATATATACAAAAAAAGTGCTATTGAATTGTCGAACTAAATATTTACAAACAATAAGAATCATAGATCCAATTTTAGTTAAAATCTTTGAATTGTCATATCAGGCTTGTCTAGTGTAAGTTATATCTCTCATTTATGGTTTAACTGATGAGCTATTACATAAAAGAGAGAGTTTTACCCTGTGCACACTCAAAAGATAGCAATAACAAACACTCTTTGTCACGCAAAAATATTTAAACAGAAAAATAAAAACAGTTAAATATATCGTGTTTCCGCTATTTTTGCCTTTCATCATAACAATAAAAGAAAGGAAAAGGCAAAGAGGGCAATCATGGAAGAGATTGACTAAACTAAATTTCTCCCTCCTTTTCTTGACTATGCATCAAAATAACAAGATAAGTGAGTCATGGTTCTGATGGAAAATGGAAGGGCACATAGGGGGACCAATATATGTTACTTGTATCTTTCATTCCCTAATATTCACACACAAAAAAAAGGATACATAATCATGTCAAAACATTGAACACTTAAATAAAGAAGCTTTGATTGTACCAAATTCATTTAAAATTAACAAGCAATATAAAGTTGATTGACATGAACATGAACCAAAATTTAATTATAAAACTAGCAGGAAAAAAATTAAAAAATATTTAGAGGGAAGGATAAAAAACAACTCTTAAAAGTATTTTATATTTTTAATTTTATGTCTCAACTGTCATATGTGTGAGTTTCCTACTTGTTTCTATCACCAAATGTTTGTTGGAACACTTTTTAACTATTGGTTGTTCATTTTTTCTATCTGAAATATCTCTATCGTTTAGGTAGAAATAGTACTGAGCTACTGATAATTAAGGTGTATTTCATTTAAGTACATTTGATGATAGTTCAGGTAGAAAAATAGAAAACTCAATGCACAAACATGATATTTCAAAAACACTTTAATGGTGTGTTTGACCCTCTTATTTATTATTCACCTAAAATAACCACTACTAAAGAATATATATATATATAAGAGGTTGTGAATAACGCTTGTGAATACTTAGTTAGAACTAAGGAAATTCAAAATGTCATAACTAAGAATTTAGACTTTTTTTGACGTAAATAAAATATGATTAAATTTCAATTTAGTTTATAAGTAAAATAGCAAAGTATCTATAATTTAGACATTCATAAATAAAACTCAAAAAGTTGATATTTTTTGAGTTTTGTTTTTTACCCTTAAACTCAATTATTTATGAATAGATTGAAGGGTTGCTAAGGAATATTAGAGGAACTTTCATGGGCATATTATGTTTCTTGGAAGTTAATCAACAAACCAATCATGTGAAGATGGTGTAGACTGTAGAGGCACGAGCATGAAAAGTCATGTTACTTTTTGGTACCCACGGTATAAACACAGTTAGATTATTATATAGATTCAATTATTATTTAAGAGATTTGCTTTCCCCTATTTTGATTGAAGTTTCCTTTTGTCATTACCTAGGTCAAATAAAATATTTAACTGTCTGTACCTATTTATAAAATTCTCCCACTACATAAATCATATAAGATTTAGTACTCCTTGTTTGTAATTATTATTCGTGAGTTTTTATTTTTATGTATAATATAAAACACCGTTAGCCAATATCTAGAGAACAGTTCCATTCACATTTGTACACATAAAAATTTACATGTGGATTGTATATCCCAAATGTGTACAACATACTTATTTACTAGGTGTTTTGTAATTATTTTTCTCTGAATAGCTATGGAGTGTTTTTAAAATGGACATTTTGGTGTAGTTTTGGCTGCCTAGGATGCTAGGCACTCCTTTAAATGATCCATTTTGATTAGCTAATTAAGTTACGACCACAACCATATCATATAACACTTCCATTGAACGCTCAAATATATAGATCAAATTCTAACAAAGATAAAAATATGCTACATACAACTTCCTTCGCTTTAAAATAAGTAGAGTTTTACAATTTCTCCTTTATTTATTTAAATAAACAAGAGTTCTACGCAATCAAGAAATTACTAAATAACTGGTCTCTTCATTTTATTTTATGTGACATTTTTTTCTCTTTTAGTCCGTTTAGAAAAGAATGTCAACATATTGTAACAAGAAATAATTTAACTTTAAAATTCTCATTTTACCCTAAATTAGATGATTTACAACTGTGCAATTATCTAAAGGTTGTTTTAGATCATTAATTTTAGAATCTTCCTTTTCTTTTTAAACACCAGAATGGTGCCACATAAAATGGAAGAAAAGAAATATGTTATTTTCAAAGTATGTATTAGAGTAAGTGAAAATGCATCTTACTTTCCCAAAACGTAATTTCCTTAAGAAATATGTTCAAGTTATAAACACCACTTATTTTAAAATAGATAATAGAGATAAAATAAAACTTGCACCTAAAAGAGGATTAGAATGAAATAAGGAAATTAGTATAATAATGCAAAGAGGTAACATTTGTATGATTGATATTTGAGAAAGAGAATAGAGGAAAAGACAAAATGTAACATCAGAGCAAGCTTCCTCCCCTTTGGCTATGGTTTTGATGGGGTATATGACTATACCTTCTCATCCACAACTCTTCTTTCTCTCTCTCTTGAAAATTAATTAATATTCCTTTTTTATTATTATCTATAAAAAAAAAAAAGAATCTTATAATTTTGCTTGGTTTCATTTGTTTTCTTATGTATGGCTTTTATTGAATATAATCTTGCTAGCTAGCTATTAGCTATATAGCAGCTTTCACTCAGACCTTTAGTTTTCTTGAACAAGATAGGGAACTATTAATTATTACTCTTTGCTTTCCTCTTTCTTCTTTTACCTTTTGTCATCTCTAGGGTTTCAGACAAAGCAGCCAAATATATTTTTTATATATATATATATATAAACAACAAACTACATCTCTTACTTACACCAACTACTCTACTTTTGCTTTTATTTTTTATGAGAGAATGATAAAAGGTATGCTAGGAGATGATAGTATGTCAAATTTAACAAGTGCATCTAATGAAGCAAGCATATCTTCAACCAACAATAGAATTGAAATTGGTAGTCATGTTCTCTACCCACAACTACAAAACATTCAAACCCAACCACCTCCTAACAAGAAGAAGAGAAATCTACCAGGAAATCCAGGTAACTATATACTATTAATTACTCGGCGTCGCACAGTTGAAATTTCAAGAGTCAACTATATGTTGTTCCTTCATCATAATCTTTTTTATATGTCTTTTAAATATTTTTAGTGGTTGATTATTGTCAACTATATCTGAATCTTGAAATTTCAATTATGGGACATAAAGAATATAGAGTATAATTAATGAATTTTTGATGATGTATTAGATCCAGAAGCAGAAGTTGTAGCATTATCTCCAAGAAGTCTATTGGCAACCAATAGATTTGTATGTGAGATATGTAACAAAGGATTTCAAAGAGATCAAAATCTTCAACTACATAGAAGAGGACATAATTTGCCCTGGAAATTAAAGCAAAGAAGCAATAAAGAAGTGAAGAAGAAAGTATATGTGTGTCCAGAAGCATCATGTGTACATCATCATCCATCAAGAGCCTTAGGGGATCTGACTGGGATTAAGAAGCATTTCTGTAGAAAACATGGTGAGAAAAAATGGAAATGTGAAAAATGTTCAAAACGTTATGCAGTTCAATCTGATTGGAAAGCTCACTCTAAGATTTGTGGTACAAGAGAGTATAGATGTGATTGTGGAACCCTTTTCTCTAGGTATATATTCTCTCATCTATGCATGTCTATGTTAATTGTTTTTCAAATTTTGAATTGATTAAAATTATTATTTCCAACTTTTAATCATTATCTTTTTCAGATGATATTATAATTTACTCAACTCAATAGTTTTAGCTTATTTGTCTTAAGCATCCATGTGCTCCTTTAAATAATATCTATGAAGAACCCAATTTACCTGCATTGTATGATTTTTTGCACACAAGTTTTTTAAAAGAAGAAGAATTTTGAAATGTGTGGTATAAATAAATTTTAAATGTTTATGTGATTATAAATAATTTTAGTAAAAGTAAAAATGAAATTTTAAGGTGGCCATATTATTTCTAATTATAAAAAAAAAGTGATATTTTTTTATATGTAAAAGTACTTCTACATTACATTCTCCTTATTAGCATATAGATATATCTACAATCCTTCTTTAATAAAAAAATATCACACATGTATTAGAATTTACATAAGTAATAGTACCATGCTTGTTGTTGGTTTAGTTAGGATTATATATAAAATTAACAGACGATTTGGTTTGCAATTTATAAACCTGCATAATTAAGTGATATAGTATAAGTTAATTAATTACGAGGAAATTTATGTATAATTTTATGCAAAATAAAATGATTAATACATAAATAACTGATCTGTATATAACGTACATTTCTGCATAACTAATTCATTTTTAACTAATTAATATCTACTTTAACTCTAGCGAGCTATTTTGAATCAAAACTACCTAAAAGACATCAAGCAATTAGCAAAGTTCACGTGTGTAAGTTCATGTGTACAACTGAATAAATGAGTTTGTCCATTTGTGTGTCTGTATGTGAGAGTGATAATTGAGGGTCCACACCTTGCTGCAAAAGCAATTTGCATACAAAAACTTTACTGCAGATTCGTATTTTACTACTAAAACTAATAATAATAATAATTGTGATGTCTCTAAAGCTAGAAGAGATAAAAGTGAAAGAAAGAAAAACACAAAAAAAGAGAGCAGTACTCATGCACTTTTTATTAGTAGTAGTACTCTTAATATTCATTCAACAATTCTTCATGTGTGATACTTTTGTTTTTACACAGGAGGGATAGTTTCATTACACACAGAGCCTTTTGTGATGCTTTAACAGAAGAAAGTTCAAGAACAATAATCCCACCACCAAATTCTTCAACTTCTCATCATCTTAATCTTCATACACTTCAAAACTTCCAAATGAAACAAGAACAGCAACAACAAAATAACGACCTCTCCTCTCAGTTATTCATTCAAAACCCTAATGGCAATAGTAGTAACATGTTCGGTGCACCACCTCCTCATATGAGCGCAACTGCATTGCTACAAAAAGCAGCACAAATTGGAGTAACTTCTTCTTCTCATACTGCTAATAACATGAGCGCCACAACTTTTTTCAGTCCTACTACCAGTACAACAACTGGCATTGCAATGTCAGGATCAGGATCAGGAGCAGGAGTAGCACGTCAATATCATCCATTTGAAAATAATAATAATAATAATAATACAAACACTGATTTTGTTACTGGTAATACGTCTTTTCCTGATTTTGGTGCGAGTGTCACCCCTGGGTTCATGGAACAAGTCCATGACATGCAAAACATGATGGCTACTACTGCACCTTCTTTGCCATGTACTAGTTTTGATGAAGGATTTGGTCGCGGCGCGCATTTGATGAGACAAGGTAAAGAAAATAATGAAGGGTTGACAAGAGATTTTTTGGGACTTAGAGCATTTCCACATCACAGGGATTTTCTCAGTACTACTACACCACCTGCTGCTCTTCATTATAACATGGGTTCTTCTGCTGCTGCTGCTGCTCCTGCTTCATTTGATCAACATCATCATCATCATCAGAATCAAAATCAAAATCAATTACCCTGGCAAAATTAGTTCTACTATGATTTCTGAATTTTATTTAGACAACAATACTTAGTATTATATTTTGTTGTTGTTTTGTGTCAGTGTTAAAAAGTCTTGGAAGGGAGCTAAGCACCCATCTTAAATTGCTTTTTATTTATATAATATTTTTGTCTTTTCAGGTTCAGTTATATTCAGTTCAATTCTTTCTTTTTTTAAATAAACAGTTTATGTTTGATGTTCAAATCAAAAATTGGTTTCATGATACTTATTGCAAGGTGGCGCTTACTTACCTAAGAGCCAAGGAGATCACCAGATGGATCACAAAAAGATCTATCAGGTGGTAAATAATTTAAGAAATTGATTTTTCACTATATCAAAAATATTAGTAGTGGCAATTAATTAACGATAATAGCTTAATAGTCATTAAATAGTTTCAAAAATTAATGTTTCACTATATCAAAAATGATTATTAGTGGCAATTAATTAACGATAATAGCTTAATTACCGCTAAATATGTATTTTTAGCGGCAATTAACACTCTTTGTATATGTCCCTAAAGTTTTTAGCGACATTGATTCTAATGACAGTTAACTAATGTCGGCAAAGACTTTAGTACACTTTATTTATGTCCATATTTATTGCCACTAAAAGTTATTTTGTTATATTGTTTCGAGGGTTGATTAAGACTTCTCTTGGTTTATTAGGTATGCATTTAATAAAGTGATGTAAAAGTCGGATTAGAATTTTTTTTGGGTAAACTTAAAATTCTAGGGTAAGCCAGTCACAAATGGAATCTGAGCAAGATGAGAACTATAGCAATCCGCCAATGGATTGGGTGGTGAGTCTAAGCTTGGATTTTCTAGTAGGTAAGACGAGTTTTTGACCAAAATGAGCTATTTTAAAAATTAATTTATCTAATTAATATATTTTTAATTTTTTTTATAAAAATAGTATAAATGTACTTTATGGTAACGTTTTAGGATATTTTCATTATAAAAATTCAACGGACAAAAAGTTAACGGGTTGACGACGTTAAACGCATAAACGTAACTGTGAGTAACTAACGTTTTACCCCTAAAATGTTACTTTGACTTCCGTTTCTTAAAAACTAATCACGGGCCTTCGACTTCTGCAAATTTAGAATATATTTAGCTATAAAACGTTACTCACAGTGACATTTTACCTTAAAAACGTTGCTTTCAATTACAACACTCCGTTAAAGTCATATTCCTCAATTTTTCAAACTGACCAAAGTGATTATAAATAAATGTTGTTGTAATATTTTGCATGTTCAAATATAATTCAGCAAAAAATTTTCTTGTGTGGTCCATTTTAAAAATAATATTCACAAAATTTCATCAGGTATGATACATTTAAATGTATGTCATATTGATGTTAATCCAATTAATATTTTTATATACATTATAAATCATATAAATAAAATCAAAGATTTTCATAATACCAATTGCATGTAAATTGAACTATTGAAAGTATATATATAGGTACGCATTTCATAATACCAATTGCATGTAAATCAAAGGTTGTGAATATTATTTTTAAAGTGGACCACACAAGGAAAATTTTTGTTGAATTATATTTGAACATGCAAAATATTACAACAACATTTATTTATAATCACTTTGGTCAGTTTGAAAAATTGAGGAATATGACTTTAATAGAGTGTTGTAATTGAAAGCAGCGTTTTTAAGGTAAAACGTCACTGTGAGTAACGTTTTATAGCTAAATATATTCTAAATTTGCAGAAGTCAAAGGCCCGTGATTAGATTCTTAAGAAACGGGAGTCAAAGTAACATTTTAGGTGTAAAACGTTACTCATAGTAACGTTTTACAGTTGAATGATTTGACTCCGCCTTTGCAGGATTGGAGTCAGTGGCCCGTGATTGGATTCTCCAAAAACGTACTCTTGAGTAACGTTTTACACCTAAAACGTTACTCACAGTTACGTTTATGTGTTTAACGTCGTCAACCCGTTAACTTTTTGTCCGTTGAATTTTTATAATGAAAATATCCTAAAACGTTATCATAAAGTACGCTTATACTAGTTTGTAAAAAAAATTAAAAACATATTATTTTGGTGAATTGATTTTTAAAATAGCTCATTTTGGTCAAAAACTCAGGTAAGACATTAATGAATCCATATGGGCTTTCGAAATAACTATAAGAAAAATGTGAATTACATTAGGGGAATTATTTATGAAAATTCATAGGAAAAAAAGTTTTTTGCAGTTCGAAAATAAAACCTTCCTAGATAATTATTTCCAACAAATTTTAATTTTTTTGCAAAAAAAGAATCAAAATAAATTTTCTTACTAATTTATTCACAAATATAGCCGCAGGAAGATACATATATACCTATACCTACCTATCCATATCCATATTTCTCACACAACTACCCACCCATGAACTTCAATTTAATTGCCCTCCTTATGCCAACTCCCCAAAAGGATCCCATGCCCACTTATTTATAGTTGCTCTTTGAAATTCCATTCTATCAATATTTCAAGTCATAGCATTATAAATGCTAAATTTTTAGTGTCTTTTTCAGATGTGGACAGAAGATTTCATGACACTACATTAATTTTTTTAGTGTCTTTCTTCAACTTGATTAATTTTTAAAGCAAAATTTAATTGATTCAGTCGAGTATTTAAAATACCATTTAGATGTTCACATTCTACAAAAGTACTTTTACTTTATCTCATATCAATATGATAATAAAATATATCTTAAATATTGGCTAAAGTTCATATAATTTGACTCTTAAAAAGTAAAACATGACAATTATTTGTATACTTAAAAAAAATCACTATCACTCAACATTCATGAAAATTTTATGCTTACACTTCCTATGAGATAAAGTCTATAACTAAGCATGTTAAACATAGACAAAGTTTTAATTATACTTACAAAGTTTTTAAAAATAAATAATTAAAAATATAAATAAATTTATAGGTTTAAAGTGCAAAAAAGCTATAATCGATAATTGATAATATATCTTATGTCACGATCCATTTCGAGTCATGAGTGACACCCAAACTTAACCTCCTAGGCGGGCGAACTAAGGAATTCAAACCCGAACATATATCAATAATTCAACTACGAATAACAAAAATAATGCGGAAACTCTAAAATTTATAAAAATATCATTTTCCAAAACCTGAAAGTCATCACAACAAGGACATCTAATCTCCAATTATTAAGTCTAAGAGTATCAAAGACACCGAAGTAAATGAATAAAATAGTTCATGTCTGAAACTAAGGACATCATGCCATGAACAAGAGAATCCAACACGGGCTTGAATGAATAGCTCACCCTGGAACCTGATATGCTGGAGACTGGCTAGAGCTGAGGGCAAGTTGAAGTCATTGGTACAACAGTTGCACTCAATAAAATGAAAAAAAACACAAGTAAGCTGAGTACGGGACAACATATACTGAGTAGGTATAATCGTCCAACCAAAAGTCTAAACTAATATACAATGAATAATAGTATGAACTCAATTATAGCACTTAACAAGTGATAAGTAACAAACAACATGAACCAGTGTCAACAACACTAAAGTAAGTGTGTAATAAGTCAACAATATCAAGATCATCCATGAGGACTCATGCCTCCAACTAAATCATTTGGGGGATTGAGTTCTTTGAGATTGAGTACATTCCGTTAATTCAATATGTTTTTTCTTTAATATTATCGTGTCGGAATGTGACACTCCGATCCATTTATACCGTGTTGAAACATGACAGTCCGATTCAAGAATAGTGTGTCGGAATGTGACACTCTGATTCAAGAATATTGTATCGGAACGTGACACTCTGATCAATAGTACTATTAATTTATCATTTGTTATCACCACTTCTCAATTCATTGATAACATTTCATCAAACCTTCTTTATTCAAGGCATCACTTCATAAAGAGGGCTCAAGATTATAAATTCTACGGTCTCAGAATTACAGACCATTCACAGACCACACAACCAAACCACACAATCACACAATCACACAATCACACAATCAAGTACATAGATAACTTCACAGTATCATTAAATGCATATCAATCATTATGAAGAGTTTACTATCAAATAACATAAATCATAACCTACCTCCACCGAAGAACCGGAATCAAGCAAGTTACTTCTCCAATGTTTTTCTTTTCCTTAATGAGAACATTTCCAAACTATTAAACATGCATTATTTATAAGTAAACGAATCTGTAGACACTAATATTACTATATGTTTAGCCTAGACCCAAGATTCACCAAATTCTATTATCAATTTCTTTAAGTTCAAGTATAAGGGTAAGTCTACATTCCTCCAATTATCATAACTTTAATTATATTGAACTAATACAATATACAATATTAAACTACCTATCTCAATATATCAAAATTTAATTTATAATATTATTACAAAATTGTACTGTTTAGAAACTAAGCCATTGGTTACAAACCAGTGGCACGCTGGCAACCAACATCTCAATCGTATAGGCTTGCACTTATATATTTCAATTCACACATCACTAACCAATTGCTGCCAAAATTTGGTAATCATTACTAATAATTACAACATCAACATATATCTGCACATATCACATTAACACTATAAAATTGACAATTTCCCAAACTTCACTCTATAATATAATAATAATAACATGACGTTTATAAAATTATGAGGACTTAATCTTTGATTGCCTAATTTCTCCATGCGTTCTTCTGGCTGCTGCAAGTTCACGGTCTTCTGAAACCCTTATTCTTTTTACAAAATATTTATTCCCTAATTATTATATAACCAACTATAAAAGTGATAAAAGTGACTCACTATTTATTTTATTAGTATTTTCTTTAATCACTGACTAAGTAAATTATTAAAACTATCTCACTAATTTTATAATTATAATTATGAATAGTCCAAAGCACCCAAAATCTATCGAAAAGTATTTTATGAAATAAAAAGTTCTAGTACTTAAAAACGATCAAAAGGGTCGTTAAATAGATATCAATTTACCTATTGTTCGTCCTGAATAATCAAAGGCAAGACGAGGTGAAACGGATAGATGTCTGAGCGACTCTTCCTTCCAGATATTGGTATCCCATGCTATATCTCAAAAGTATCAAATTAGGGCATCTCATACTCAAATAATAACTATTTTTGAATGTAAACTCAATTAAAAATAAAAACTATTTTCAATAACTATCGAAGTTAATTGTACACTTGTCCGCAATATGTTTTCAAGGACCTTAATACAATCACAAGGATAAATACTTTCTCACATAACCATGATAAAATTCTACATCAATGTTAGTTACACTCAGAATGAAGCATTTGGTCACATAAGAAAGTACATAATCAAAGTTGAATGACTCTAGATACTCATTCCATAGTGTCATATCAACATTTTTCTATATCTTTGATTTTCTAGCTACCCACAATCACCAATTTAGTCCCTATTATAATCACACACATATACTTGATTTATAGAACCTCACATCCACTGAAGTCGACCCACTTAATACTAACAAAACATCATAACCACATCGATCATCTACCTTACTCCCAAACTATCAGTAATATCAGAGTATTTTTATCAAAAACATGTTCAAACTATGGATATATCTCTTTCTATTAAGCATTTCATGACAAGTACGAGTCCCAAACAAAACTAATGACACTAATTTAAAATTTGATTGTACTTTTTCATCGTGATAAAACTATTAAATCAAATTCAAAGTCAACTTCACACCACTTCCACATATCATGCTTTAGCTACCCTTTGAAACCATAATATACCTCATGTCAACACTTAGGAAAATTCTTGGTCACTCAAATTATTATGTATATTATAAGTTCATAATCTCTATTCACCATCAAATATCTATGTAACGCATCATAACATTCTATGTAGTCCCCATCAATAGAGTAGTATTAATCCAACTCTAAATTCTTAATAACCATGTAGAATTATATCACACCTTGTGCATCATTCTTAAGTCATCCATCTTAATTTGAGCAATCTAACCCCATTTTAAAACTCTAAATTATGAATTTTTTGATCTACAACTCTATTGCCTACTCTGGGCCATGAGAAACCTATCCTAAGAACATAAATAAGATCATTTCTCCTCAAACTCCCTGGCCATCATGAATGTCCTCACTAGTGTTTTTTTTCGTTGCTATACCTTGTCTCGGATCATATACAATTTTTCATCACAAAGTTGTCAAACCTAGATATGCTCCAATAAGAACTTCTTCACCTCCCTGGAAGCCAAATTCTATCATATTTTTGAGTATCAAGTCTTACAAAATTATTGGCTTAGGACTTGACATCCATAACCAAGGGACACTCTCCCACATGTACCAAATGTAGACTACCTATACACACTGTCTTTCAACCTAAGGCATCAACTATCACATTCACTTGTCAAAACGATAAACGGTAGTCATTCGATCATCCTTGAGAAACTCTAATCATCTCTATTGTATTAAATTTAGATTCTTCTTATTAAATATTATACTAAAACACCTCATAATACACACTATAAATACAACGCCTTAACAATTTTAATGCAAGCACCACTCAAACGCAACTGTTGTTCGGGACCTAAACAAATGATCTTGCGGATAATCGAATTCAATCTCCATCGTTCAAATCAACCATCAAGATGTCACAAATACTTATTTTAAATTTTATCCCGATCCAACGGATAATTAACTGAGAAACACGATCTGAAGGTTGTTGGTTAGAGAAAAAATATGCAGCAAAATAAATCTTTTTCTTCTCTCTTTCTCTTCTCTCCTGTTGAAAGATCTCTCAAAACCTCTCTTATGTCCTAATGTCTTTTTGAGGAAAATACTATGAGTAGTTCAATTTTTCTATCAAGATCATCCTCTATTTATACAGTTGTGTTTTTCCTTACAAAGTCAAAATTAACTACAAATAGAATTACAATTTCAATCTTTTTCCTAATAGAATTGGAAATCAAATAAAAAGAATAATTTCAATTCTTTTTCAAGTAGGATTAGGCCTAGTGTCCAATTCTAAGCAAATACTAAATTCGATATCAGAATCGGTGAAACACTTTCAAGATTTTATTTCCACTAAAATTGATTCTAAATGAGAAATTCTTGATACTAGTACAACAAACATGAATTATATAGGTCAGATATCACTTTCTCTTTTTACCAGTAGAGATTTCACAATTGAAAAAAAATTCCTTCTTAGATAAGTAATGAGAGTTTCTTGCCATTTCATTTAACTAATGCTTGACAAATCTAAGGTTATCGTCTTGGTCTAACAATCTGTATGGAGAAATTAAATTTATATTCAATATCAAAGAACTAAGTTTGACCACATGTCTCATACTACCAAGTAAACAACATAAGATCGATGTAATCGATCTACCCTTTGAAGGTTAAGATAAAATAATCAATCCTCATTCAGAACCCTCAAGATACATTTTCACAACCTAAATGTATTAATATTGTACCAAAGATTCACCTCGAAAAACTTTCTGAAAAAATAAATGCGCAATCCAAGCGTCCGTAGTAAACTAGTTAGTTTCTCAAATGTGAAAGTAACACTGAGTCTTGTTATCTAAACATGTCATACTACTAATAATTCCTTAAGTAGTTAGTATTCACACTTGACAATCGATGTATTTATTTCCACGTAACACTAGTACCGCACCATGAAAGGTCATTAAATCCATCATTAGAACACATCATACTTATTGAGAAGCTCGTACCCAAATAGCCCCACACATTTCTACCCATTGAATGACTGCAAAACATCATCAAATTTGTTCTCTCTCTAGCCCAAGTAATTCGTTTTACTTCTTAGATCAAGTCAACGACAAAAGTAATGCACTTCATAACTCTAACCAAGTAAGCATCGATGATCCTCTCTTATATACCCTCAATTTACGAAGTCATAATAGAGATTCTGACCTCAATTAGTGCAACATAATTTCATCAATCGCTAAACAACTCATTCATGTTATGAAAACTCTACTAACTGTATAATCTAAAGTCATGATGTTTATTTCTAGTTGTCCCTTACAAAACTTCTTGCATGTTGTCATCTATGTATAAATAACGTACAAAATTTGATCTCATAGGCTAACACATATCTTCTGTTTCTCTATATTCAGAAACCATCTCTCCTCCTATCGCTAAAAGTTTAGGGTATATAACTGGATAAAGAAGCTAAAAGTGTTGCCTTAAGTCATAGATAGTACCTTAACTAATCGAAACTCATGAGACTACCACCACATTTTGCGTCTCCCCAAAACTAGTATGTCACAAACTCAACACTAAACCTCCACACTATACTCATTTTATGAAACATCTCAAAACAATCAACAATGAAAGCATAAACATCTTCATAATCAATATCCATGAAGAATGAGGGTTTTAACTTTATGAACTTAAAAAAAATCATGTTGATCACTAGTCATTACATGCCTTGTAGTCAATTGAGAAAATATACCTATTTTCAAGGACATATTTTTTTTCTAGTGTTGCGATTTCAACTTCTAATACTCCAGTACCGAACCATATGTGAAATAGAGCGAAGAAGTTCAGATATCAATTTGTATTACCTAGATACCAATTGGTATTAAGTAGTAGCACGAAAGAAAGAAGGAATGAAGTTTTTGTAAAGTCTTATATTCTCTCAAAGAAAAGTAAAGGCGTCCACATACCGTTCCGCAAGACTCTACTAGACTTGTCCTTGTGTGATGAGATCATCAAACCTAACACTCTGATACCAAGTTTGTCACAACCCAATTCGAGTCATGAGTGACAACCACACTTAACCTCTTAGGTGGGCGAACCAAGGAATCCAAACCCCAATATATACCAATAATTCAACTATGAATAACAACAATAATGCAGAAGCTTCAAAATTTATTAAAGTATCATTTTTCAAAACCTGAAAGTCATCACAACAAGGACATCTAATATCCAATTACTAAGTCTAACAGTATCAAAGACACCAAACTAAATGAATAAAATATTTCATGTACGAAACTAAGGACGTCATGCCATGAACAAGAGAATCCAATAGGAGCTTGAATGAATAGCTCACCGTGAAACCTGATATGTTGGAGACTGGCTAGAGCTGAGCGCAATTTGAAGTCATTGGTACAATAGTTGCACTCTATAAAATAAAATCAAAGAATAACACAAGTCAGGCTCAGTACAGGACAACATGTACTGAGTAGGTATCATCATCCAACCCAAAATCTAAACTAATATACAATGAATAATAATATGAACTCAACTATAGCACTTAACAGGTGATAAGCAACAAACAACATGAACAAGTGTCAACAACATTAAAGTAAGTATGTAATAAGTCAACAATGTCAAGATCATCCATGAGGACTCATGCCTCCAACTAAATCATTTAGGGGATTGAGTTCTTTGAGATTGAGTACATTCCGTTAATTCAATATGTTTTTGCTTTATATTATTGTGTCGGAACGTGACACTTTGATAAAATTATACCGTGTCAGAAAGTGACACTCTGATCCAAAAATATTGTGTCGGAATGTGACACTCTGATTCAAGAATACCGTGTCGGAGCGTGATACTCTGATTCAAGAATACCGTGTCGAAATGTGACACTCCGATCCAATAATATCATTAATTTATCATTTATTATCACCACTTTTCAGTATTTCGTCAACCTTCTTTATTCAAGACATCACTTCATAGAGAGGGTTCAAGATTATAAATTTTATGGTCTCAGGATTTCAGACCATTCACAGACCACACAATCACACAATCACACAATCATACAATCACAAATCACACAATCAAGTACATAGATAACTTCACAGTATCATTAAATGCATATCAATCAATCACTATGAAGAGTTAATATCAAATAGCATAAACCATAACCTACCTCCACCGAAGAACCGGAATCAGACAAGCTACTTCTCCAATGCTTTTCTTTTCCTTAATAAGAACATTTTCAATCTATTAAACATGTATTATTTATAAGTAAACGGATCTGTAGACACTTATGTTACTATATGTCTAGCCTAGACCCAAGATTCACCAAATTTTATAGTCAATTTCCCTAGTTCAAGTATAAGGGTAAGTCTACATTCCTCCAATTATCATAACTTTAATGGTATTGAACTAATACAGTACACAATATTAAATTATCTATCTCAATATATCAAATTTTAATTTATAATATTATAACAAAATTGTACTGTTTAGAAACGAAAGCCACTGATTACGAACCAGTGACACGCAGTCAGCTAACATCTCAATTATGTACGCTTGCACTTATATATTTCAATGCACACATCACTAACCAAATGCTGCCAAAATAATTTGATAATCATTACTAATAATTACAGCAACAATATATATCTGTACATATCACATTAACAATATAAAATTGACAATCTACTTCTTTTTCCCAACTTCACTCTATAATATAATAAGAATAATAACATGACATTTTATTTCAATTTATGTGATACAAATAGAACTTGTAGATTCATTCAAACTTTATATAATTTTAAAAATATTTAATGTTGTTAATTATTGTAATGTATAATAACTTTTACCTAATTTTAAATTATATGTATTACTCTTTTTGTCCCAATTATGTGGAATTCCAAAAGTCAAATCAATTTTTTTATGTCTTTTAAATATTTTCAAATTGTTAATTATTGTAATTTATAGCACTATGTACGTATTTTCAAATAATATATGTTACTTCATCTATTCCAACTTATGTGACATTGATAGAAATTTGGGAATCAATCTATTTTGATATGTCTTTTATATATTTTAATTTCTTAATTAATGTAATTTAGATCAATATTTATAGGATAGCGGCAGGACTTGCTCCGGGCTTTAGCAAAATCCCTTGAGACTCATCTACGAGGCTTAATTCTGATAGACTTACAATCTAAGCACCGGACTGTATGTCCTAAGAACGCTCAACGCCTAACTTTCGGGGCCACCTAACATATCTTATACAAATTATGTGTTATAAATTCTTTAGTTAGCATTGTTGACTCTCATAATCTGTAATAAATGAATGTTACTTAGTAGTTTTTTCATCTATAGAAATAAAAAGATTGAGAGTAACTCAAATAAGAATTTGTAGTATCACATATTTACAATTTGGTAACACTGTGAGAGTGATTATATGTTACGTGACATTTCTTTTAAAAATTTATAGCGAAATTTTACCTTTTCATTTATCATTGATCTTCCTATTTTTTTTTCATGTCATATTTTATTATTTAACTATTTTGAAGTAATTTTATTTTTACCTTGATGGATTGATATTTTTATTATAATATGGATAATTTTTATTTCTTATTTTCTTTTAGCGGGTAAAATTTATAGGTATGGTAGTAATATATTTTTACAAATAATGATTCTTTTATTATTACAAAGTTAAATATTAGAGTTGATTTACATCTCATAATAATCTTTATATCATTACATTATTTATAATTGTAAAATTAGGTTAGAAGTTTTATTTTCTATGTGTTCCCGGATTACTTTAAACTATTGATGTATTTTTATAATTTTAAAATATTATATTATTTTATTATATTATAAATTAAAATTTAAAGATCGCCTATGATAGGTAAACTCTCCGCCTCACATAATCCACCTATTGTCTCCAAAGTACCCTTTCCATTCACCTATTGACTCTAAAATACCCTTGTTATCCACATTTGGGTACAAAATAGACCACTTATTTTGACAGTTTTAAATATAAACTATTTAAATATTTTTTTAAATACATGACGCTCAATTATTTGTTATAATTTGACTTATTAATATAATTTATAAATCACTCCACTATCCACCCATTACTAATTAAACTCCACCAAATTAATAAACCCGTCACATTACTAATGCAACAACAGGAAAGCTACTGCCAATCAGTGTTTTTAAAAATTTGAGGCGAAAATATCTATAGAAGTAAATTATCATACATTTAAGTGTCTAAATAAAAATTACCAATAAACTTAAAAGTCTTACTATGTTCATCTTTTAATTATTCTTTCATCTCAATTATGTGATGTTACTTTATAGATAATTTTTTTTAAAAAATAATATATTAAAGGTTTTAAAACAAATCATAAATATTTATAAAAATATATCTAAAAAAAGTTCATGAATTAATTTGGGATGTACTACTTCTTTACCTTTAATCGTAAATTTCGAATTCAAGATTTTAAGAGAATCCTATTGAAAGTGTCCTCTTAAAGCGGCTCAACCTAAATTTAATTAGGACTTTGATTCGGATTTGAATAATTTTGGATGTCATTTTTAGAAATTTATAATTTCGTCTTGTTTTAGTAGTGTTTATGACGATTTTAATATTATAATTGATTTATTAATTGGATGGGATTTAGTTAGTAATGAGAGGGTAGTGCGTTGGTTTATAAATTATATTGATAAATTAAATTATAACCAATAGTTGAGCGTCAAGTATTTTAAAAAATATTTAAACAATTCAATTTTTAAATAGTTAAAAAAGTGGTTAATTTTGAATCCAAAAATGTATGACAAGGATATTTTGGAGCCAAATGGAATGTAATTTTAGACCATTTTCAATACTTGAACGTTATTTTAGGTCCTTTTCCGTTTAAAATATTGATTTATAGTTCTTTTTACATCACTTTCAAATAATATTTTTCACTGTCTGACCCAGTTTATGCTACGTAATTTGTAAATATATAATAAATTAAAAATAAAATAAAATAAAGGCCTAAGTCATATGCTGCCCCTCAAAGTTGTCCGCATATTTCACTTAGGCACCTTAACTATACGATGTTCCTATTGAACACCTTATGGTTCAAAAGTCATGCCCATTGAACACAAAATGCTGACATGTTAAAAACGTGTGGTTTACCCTCTTTAAGCGCGTAAAGATACAAAAATAATTTTTTCTCTAACTTTTACACCTATATTAATATTTTTTTAAAAAGAAAATAATTAAAAAAAAAAGAAAAGAAAGAGTTGCTTCTTCCCCTGCAACTATGCACAACCCACCCCTATATTTCCCGTACCTACAACAATCCATCCATATATTTTCGTACCTGCAACTATGCACAACCCACCCCACGCCCTGCACCTCTCTCTTTCTCTCACAATTTATGATTCTTCTCTTGCTTTTTTACTTTTTTCTTTTAGATCTACGTCTCAAATATTAATTCGGCGAATTATTTGTTACCAGAAAATGTTATAATGATAATTATTTCACGATCAAAGCCACGAAGATAATGCACTAGTATGTCAGTGAAAGAGATAAAATTGAATGAAAGCGAAGGAAGAGGCATGACGTTGATTTGTTGGCGTCGTAATTGTCGCCGGTGGCGGTGAAGACAATAGTTCGGACGGAGTTAAATAAAACAATAAAAACAAAATAAGTTTTATATTTATAAAATTATTTTTGAATTATTTAAATAGAGTCTTTTAAAAAAATTTAACTCAATCCATGTGTCATCATTTTATTGGTGGGTAATTTTTTCAAAAAATTCTTTTCAATTTTTTTTAGTTAGTAAATAGACCAAAATAATTGTATTTTAGAATATTATTTTTTAAATAAATTTTTGAATTTAAATGCCACATGTCATCATTTAATTCACCAATTTGTCATGTCATAACGAGTGCACTACACACATCTCATATATTTGGCTGATTGTCGAAATATATCAAATAGGTATCAATTTTAAGGGGTATAGGTGTTCAATAGGTACTAGACTAATTAAGATGTCCAAATGAATTATGTGGATAACCTTAAGGCTACACATGACTTAAGCCTAAAATAAAAAATATATATGAAATAATCGTATATTATTCTCGACCAATAACAAACACATCTAAGAGGCGACAACTTCCCGTCGTTTCTGTACGATTAAAGTAAAATGTGAGTAGATTGTAGAGGTGCTCTTTGACGCACGGTGAACAAGTTAGCACCTCCAAATACGAGTCACCAAAAAACTATTTTTTTTTTCTTATCTAACAGTAGAATAAATATTTAAGTATTTCTTCAGGAAGAAAAAAAGAAAAAGAAAATCGACCTTCCTTTTCCAGTTTCCCCTGCCTCCCCAATTTTCGATCAACAAAAAAATTCACAAGGAATCGAAGCAGAAAGCATCAAGAAAGTAGATACAGAAGAAGAGGAAGAAGTTTTTGAGGAAAAAGTGAAAAGGGGTTCAAGAAAAGATCAATCTTTCTTGCTTAGAGATGGCTCTAATGCGCCTTCTCACACAGGTCTCTTCTTTTCACTTTTATCAGATCTTTCTTTCAAAGATGTAATCTTTTTTTTTTTCATTTGTTTTCTGTTGATTTTTGTTGGGTTTACTTATAATTGGAGATTTCTTGGCGTGTTTGGTTATAAAAACCCTAATACTGGTTTTTTTATACTTGTTCAGTCTTCTTCTTAGTATTATGCATTGAAGTTTACTTTTATTATACAGGTTGAAAGGCAGCAACCTCAATTGAGGCAGCTAAGCAATTTTCTCAATAGAACCTATCTTACGTCTAGAGAGGCGATTGGAGGTGGAGGTATGCTTTGAAGATTTTGTATTTACAAAGTGGAAGGCGTGTTTCCTTCTTGTAGAGATAATAGTGATTGATGGTTGACAAATATAAACAAAAATGGCATAGTTGGCTTCATGGAAATAATGCTTGTTATTTTTACCTAGATGTTTCTGGTATCAACAAAGAGTCGATCCTCTATATTGTTTAGACTGCACAATGGTCATACCTACAATGTCTAAAATGCCATAGATCCATACTGATTAATGCTCTCTACTGTACACCATACTAGATATGGTTATACTAGTGAGGCAAAAGCAATCAAAGAAAAGGTTTTGGCTTTTATATTCAGAGTTGGTATAATTCTTAAACCAATACCGAAGTGAACAAAAAATGCACGCGATTAAGAGTCTTCAAGGAAAAATGGATCGAGCTCGTCACACTAAGCTTGTCTAGTGCGGGTTATATCTCCCGTGTGGTGTGCGAGCTATTGCATAGGAGCAAAATTTTTATCCTATGCGAACCCAAAGGGTACCGGCTGCGGGTCTCCCTTGTCATAAATGAAAAGAGTCTTCAAGGAAAGCCTCGAGGATAGAAGACTTAGTATTAAGTTGCAGCACACAATGTACTAAAGTAGAATGTGAAAAAGAGCAGACGATATTTGAGGTCAAAAATTGAGCACTTTAATAATGAAGACATAGTTGACAATGTTGGTAGGTAAAAGAGTGGCATATATAGTTGACAGTGTTGGTAGGTAGAGGAGTCGCATAGGATCCCGATGTTGCTAATGTATGTATGAAAGGGATGTAGTTCTGTTATTGAGGTGGCCTAGTGGTCTATGAAGTTCAAATCCCAGCAGAGACAGAAAACACTAGGTGATTTCTTCCATCTGTCCTGTCCTAGCTATGATGGGAGGTGACAGGTATCCCGTGAAATTAGTCGAGGTGCGCTCAAGCTGGTTTGGACACCGTGGTTATAAAAAAAAGGTTTTTACCTTATATCACCCTGCGCAAACTGCTTTCACTTAAAGATTTCTTGTTGTTGATACTTATTTATAAAAGTAATAATTGGTACTACCCAGTAATTGATAAGTGAAAATTCTGGTGAAATTTCTCTACTGTGTTGGCTCTTTAGTTGCATGTTCTGAGAAGAATCTTGATTTTGCCCTTGAAATCAAGTTATGTTATCAAAATTTTGTCCATTTTCTGATAAGTAGGTTTCATAATGTTGACGGTTGGCAGGCACTATTCACCGAGTTGAGAAGGCTGTGATTGGTCCAAAGGGCAGGTCACAGGCAGCTTTCTCGGTTATCAAAAAAAAAAATAGTGTTGACGGTTGCCTAGATTTTACTTCATAAGATATTTCTTGTGCTTTAGAAGAGAGTTGAAAAGCAATTTATGAGTAATGTGCTTTGTGAATTATGCATCTTCTTGATGCTCTTTTGTGAATGAAATACCCTACTTTATCAACAAAAAGAAGTGCTTTACGAAGGTGAAAATAGCAATCTCTTTAGTTCTGTGTGATCACCTTTTTTTAATACTTACAAGTTTTTTGAGCCTTCAAATGAATGAAGAACTCATCACCTAACATGTTAGCCTCTACTTTTTTTGGCAAATTGCAGACAAATGGCTGACATTTAGACCTTCTGACAGTTTGTTGAACGAGTACAATGTACATTAGATGTTGCAAGTTAAAAGTTTTAAGTCCTAAAGAAGTTTCTGGCTTCTTCTGGTTTAATCATTTTTGTATCACCTTTCTCAATGTATGCATTGACTTTTTGTTGCATTCAATAGAAGGAGATGAACAGTTATATGATAAATTCTCTTTCTAAATTATTATTACCTTACTGACATCTTGGCAGAGTGTAAATTTTTTTCTAAACTATTATTACCTTACTGACATCTTGGCAGAGTATGTTGTAATCCTCTAGTTTTTTCCTATGTGCAGTACATGGAGCTGGAAGAACCAAGGGAAGGTTTCGATCAAGTTATGTTGGAAGCCTAGCCCGGCGGGCACGTGAAACGGAAGAAACTACTGATGCAGCATATCTGAGAGAGCTATATCATAAGAATGATCCAGAGGCAGTCATAAGACTGTTTGAAGGCCAACCTTCACTTCATTCTAATCCAGCAGCACTCTCTGAGTATGTTAAGGCACTGGTTAAGGTTGATAGATTAGATGAAAGTGAGTTGCTCCGGACATTGCAGAGAGGTGAGACCTAATAAGAGAGTCCATCTCTCATGAGCTTGGACTGTTGATTTGGCTTGGCTTTGAGAATCAGTTATTTTACATTCTTGATTTTGGGGCTTCTGATAAGTTGATAGGAGATATACTAATTAGTGTTTGACTAGTGTGGTCTTTCAGGGATTGGCGGTACTGCTAGCTCTCATGCAGAAGAAGCAAATATGGGAGCTCTTTCAGCTTTTAGGAATGTTGGCAAAGCTACAAAAGATGGTGCTCTTGGTACTCCTAATGCTCCTATACATATGGTGGCTGTTGAAGGGGGTCATTTCAAAGAACAGTTGTGGCGTACTTTCCGGGCTCTTGGATTGGCCTTTCTCTTGATTTCAGGTGTTGGTGCACTCATTGAAGATAGAGGAATCAGCAAAGGTATTGAAGCTCTGTAGTTTTTTCTTGTTCTTTGTTGAGGTTATATGATTTGTCTATATAAATTCTCTTCTTGTTAATGATGTTAGCTGCCTCAGGACTTGGTCTAAATGAGGAAGTGCAGCCGACCATGGAAACCAATACAAGATTTGCCGACGTTAAGGGTGTTGATGAGGCTAAAGGGGAGTTGGAAGAAATTGTTCACTATCTCCGAGACCCTAAGGTGAGTTTGTATGGGAGGTTTATTCAGTAACCACAAGAGCAATATATTCTCCTGTCAGCGTCAAAATTAATATAAGAAATTTTATTATTTGTGTCGAAGTCCTTGTGTGTCAGTAAAAGTAATGCTGGAAAGTCTGATATTGCCCTTGATGTTACAGTTGAGATTGGAAATGCAGGGCCGAAGTATATCTCTTTTAATTTATCTGCCTTTTCCCACCAAAAGTTCAATGAAGATGAAAATGACCTGAGAACCTGACAAGGATATATGTAGCCTGAGACAGTGTTATCAAAGGGGAAAGCACCAAAAGCTCTATGATCCGTTGGGGCTTTAATCACAAAGCACAAATAGAGCATGGGCTTTAATGAAAAAAGGCGCAAAGGGAGAAAAACTTGCACATTTATTTGTTTAGTCCAAGACTAATAATTATAAACATGTGGTTGACAGCATACCCACATTGCTGAGGAATATAACTTTACCTTGCTCAAAAAACAAACTAATAATTATAAACATGAATGACAAATAAATGAACAAAATTGAAAAAAGATTAAGATAACGGGAAATATCGATTGTTTAGTGTCACCTCTTCAAAATAGGCTGATGGACAAGGAAAAATATGTCTTAGAAAGCGAGCGAAGCAATCATCACATTTTTAGCCTAGCTTCAGGGCTTAAGCAAACCTTCAGCGTGCATTTGACAGCACTGACCCGAGAACATCAACCATCTTTTGTTAGTTAAATGTACTAACTGTACATTTTTCCTTTTTCTTGTGAAAAATGGACTTGCAAATTTGCAGCAAGCCCTTCCTCCCCTCATTGTCTGGAAAAGCTTCTAAAAGTCTATCATTTGTCAATTATATCCCTATATGTGTGGTATTGGGGGGAAAGGAAGGGTAGAAGAACTGACAAAAAGATTATAAGGGTTATTTCCCTTGAGTTAATACGTAGCTTCTCATCATTCAATTCCTCAATTGGATTTTCACATGGCTGAATATGAAAAAATTTCAGTTATCTGAAAAATGACCCCTAATTCTTTCTTTTTTTTCCGAAGACTGGTAATTTAATGTAAACAGGTATACTGCACAAGCAGTTTAGTCCCCCAAAAGTATAAATAGAAAAGTAGTGAACTTACTATCTGTATAGCTTGTTGCATACTGTCTAGAACATCAAAAATTATTCAGCTTCCACTAAATATTCTTGCTTACACCAAAATAATGAAGGGGCCAAGCAGTTCATCTTCAACTTCTGAATACTGCAGTTTTTGTCTCAAAACATCTCTGATTCCTTTTTCTTCAACCAGTCCACCAAATGCATGCTGGGATGATTCTTCATCTCTCTTTCTGAATGGTTACATGCACATCTCTGCTCCAACTATTTAGCACATCCAATATACCTCCTGGCATCACCCTGATAATTTCCCCTAAGTTGATAAATTTTTTGCTTATCTGATCTGTCCACTCTCAATGTAAAAAAAGAGGGTCTGATTGTCTGTGCCTGTTCTCCATAGGTAAAATCTAGATCATAACTGGTGCCGCCTTTTTATCTGTGCACTCTCAGTATAAGAAGGCTTTATCTCCAGTTCACCTTTGTCAACTTTTCTGAAAGGGAAATTGGTGACAATTCTGATTTTTGACTCACACTCACATTGAACATATCAAAGTTTTCGTGCTGTTGCTAATGTATGACTTTCTAATTTGGTTGGTAATTGCACTTAATTGTGTCAATATCTTTTTAGATCTTATGTGTTTCCCTTAATTTTAATTGTGTTTGTTTACCATTGACCTTTTGGCTTAGTCTTGATGGGAGCTTTTCAGATGATTTGTTTTAAAGCTGCGAGGTAGATGTTTTTACAGTTCCTTATTTTGACCTTTGCAGCGATTCACTCGTCTTGGTGGCAAACTCCCAAAGGGTGTGCTACTTGTTGGTCCTCCTGGAACCGGTAAGACCATGTTGGCAAGAGCTATAGCAGGAGAAGCTGGGGTTCCCTTTTTCTCATGCAGTGGTAGTGAGTTTGAGGAAATGTTTGTGGGTGTTGGAGCCCGGAGAGTAAGAGACCTTTTTGCAGCTGCTAAGAAACGATCACCCTGCATTATATTCATTGATGAAATTGATGCCATTGGAGGAAGCCGTAACCCAAAGGACCAACAATATATGAGGATGACTTTGAATCAGTTGCTTGTTGAGCTGGATGGGTTCAAACAAAATGATGGAGTCATTGTGATTGCGGCCACTAACTTCCCAGAATCATTGGACAAGGCACTGGTGAGACCTGGACGATTCGATCGCAACATTGTTGTCCCAAATCCTGATGTTGAAGGTCGGAAGCAGATTCTGGAATCTCACATGTCAAAGGTATTGTTTCTGGACAATGAGGCATTTCTATATACCCTGCAGTTTCTAGGTCATTGCTCTCATGAACTATTTGTAGGGACATGCAGCTATTCTTATGCTTTTCTAATAGCCGACAGATTTTCTTTGACTATATCTCTTTTAGCTTTTTAAACAAGAAATATGCATGTACACATTGTCTTGCATCCTTTTTTCTATTGATGAATCTAATTCTATTGACCTATACTGTGAAATGATTGAAGTATTTGAAGACATCCTTTGGAATTAGTCTGACCTGGTACAATTGAGTTGCCTACTCGTGAAGGTTCATTGTACATATCTTCCCTTGTGGCATTTTTTATCCATCACATTTTACTTTGACATTGTTGGTTGGCAGCACCTATATTTATGTGAGTTTAATCTTGCAAGAATTTTCTACCATGTCAAACTGGAGTTGGTAGCCTCAAAACATTCCTTTGTTTCCACCATGCATGGTTCATTTTGACCATCTTTCTAAGCTGGATTGTTAACTGCAGATGCAACTGCAATTTTCAAGGGTTTTACTTAGCATCATTTCTAATCTTTCTGTCAAAAACATTTCCTATCTGGCAGATTGTCAAGGCAGATGATGTCGACCTTATGATCATTTCTAGGGGGACTCCTGGGTTTTCCGGGGCTGACCTTGCCAATTTGGTTAACATTGCTGCTGTGAAGGCTGCAATGGAAGGTGCTAAAGCTGTAAGCTTGGCTGATCTAGAGTATGCTAAGGACAAGATCATGATGGGAAGTGAGCGCAAATCAGCTTTCATATCCAAAGAGACGAGAAAGCTTACAGCCTACCATGAAGGTGGCCATGCTCTTGTGGCTATTCATACAGATGGGGCTCTTCCAGTGCACAAGGCAACCATTGTTCCACGTGGAATGGCTCTTGGTATGGTTGCTCAATTGCCAGAGAAGGATGAGACTAGTATGTCCCGTAAGCAGATGCTTGCTCGGCTTGATGTTTGCATGGGTGGACGAGTTGCTGAAGAGCTCATTTTTGGAGAAAGTGAAGTAACTTCTGGTCCTTCTAGCGATCTCCAGCAAGCAACCAATCTAGCCAGGGCCATGGTTACAAAGTTTGGTATGAGCAAAGAAGTGGGGCTTGTTACCCACAACTACGATGATAATGGGAAGAGTATGAGCACTGAAACGAGGCTTCTCATTGAGAAGGAAGTAAGAGAATTACTTGAAAGGGCTTACAACAATGCGAAAATGATTCTCACCACCCATATCAAAGAGCTTCATGCTCTTGCCAATGCATTGCTTGAGCAGGAAACGATGACCGGAAATCAGATTAAGGCCCTGCTTACCCATGTCAATTCTAAACAAACACAGCAAAAGAAACCTCAATTAGTCTCAGAGGAGAGTCCATCACAGCCCAATCCATCTCCTCCATCAAATCCGGCTGCTGCAGCAGCAGCAGCAGCTGCAGCCGCTGCAGCTGCGGCCACTGCCGCAGCCAAAACCAAAGGCATTGCTCCTGTAGGATCTTAGTGTGGTAACTTGTTGCTAGTTTTTATCAATCCATGTGCATATAGTGGATCATTCTCATGCATGTTTTCCACCCTTTCGTTGCTATCAAGAAGGTGATTAATGTGTGGAGGTGAGTTTTAGAGGTCAACGGAAATAGTAGCAGATAAATGTCATAAATACTGTCAAGTGTGTCATTTTTAGCTGACCTCTTTCTTCTGGTGTTGTAAGCCACTTAGCTGACCTTTACAGATCTTAGTTTGATTATCTGCAGACTCATTGCCAATTGAGTTGGACACTTCTCATGAGTATATTGTAAAATTAGGAGTGTCACAAACTTCATAGCTTTCCAATAATGCAATTAATGGTTACCTACCTTTTCTTTTGGCTTTTAGAAGCTGTTTAGCGAGGATTTTAGTGCAGTATTTTTCTTAATCACATAATTGTCATTTGAGGGCTCATTTTTTCCCCCTTTCTTCCTGTAATGTGGTTTTATCAACACGTTTTAATTGGTTTCGATCTTTAGATAAACTGATGTGTGGTATAAGTTTTATATAGTTCTAAATTTCTATAGTATTTTCTTTTTGAGAAATCAAAGTTTACATCTGCACCAAAATAAGATGCTCAATAACTCAAAACTTTTTCCAGAGTTTATGTGAACTTTTCATTTTGGTTCATAAGATTATTTTATGTTGCATTTGCACTTGAAGAGCAATTTAGTTCTTTTACCTCAAATTCCACTTGCTGTTACTATTTAAGGCTCTTATATGTTTTTGAATAAGTTGACCATCTATAAATTTTATACTTGAAAACCCAACTACATAGAAAGATCTTCGTTATAAGGTCTATTTATTGATTATATTACATTAAAAGGTTTCTAGACTCTCCATGATTGTCAAATTCTCTTCAGACTAATAAGTATATAAATTATTACTTTTTCCGTTTCATCTTATGTGAGTTAGTTTGACTTGACACGAAATTTAAAAAAGAAAGAGAGACTTTTAAAACTTGTGGTACAAAATGAATGATAAAATTTTGTGCAGCTATAAATCGTTTCATTAAGAGTAGAATGAACATTTTATAGTTAAATTACTATTTAACTCGATATTTCTTGTTCATGCTAAGCACGGGCCGAATATTTTAAATTTTGATGTAAATTCGTTGATGTTTAATCTACCTAAAAAATATAAATGAGATTCAAAATACTAATAAATGCTTTTGATTAGTCATAATTTTAAAACCATAGCACTCATTATTTAGTGAAGCTTACCCAATAAAAGAATCCACATCCAATAAAAACCATTAAGGTGCAGTCTTTTCTCTTAAATTTCAAGAATCAATTCAATAGTAAGTTGGTTGAATATTCAAAATTTGTTGATAAACAAGTTGTTTCTTTTGTTTATTATTATTTTAAAAAGAAGCATTTTATTATTGAACACCCTACTCATAATCACACATCATTATGAGTAGAATTTATTGATTCATTCGAAGTATAAAAGAGAACTGACGAACAAAAATAAGTAGAGAAAACGCATCCATTTTGCAATCACGAAACACATGCAATAGATGTAGTCTAAAAGTTGTCATCCCATTTTATTTAGGTCACGTATTTTTATTGGGTTAGGGAGAAGGTGGATAACGTCCTCGTTGTATTGCAATTTTGGGCACATGATTAGATAGTTGAAAAACCTTAGTAGTTCTATGTTGTTCTCTTATCTTCGAAATCAATCAACTTCAGATGAGCGTCCAAGCATACAATTTTCATCAAGGTGAATTTTGCGTACAGGGGACTCAAAATCTTAATATATACATAAAAAGTAAAAAAAATACCTCATAGGTACAGTGTAACTTTTTGCCGAGGAGGGCCAGGTGAAAACTCATCCCCCGACTAAACTCATTAAGTCAATCAAACTTATCCCAATGCTCCATTTCAATCATATTTCTTGCGCGTGAAAACGTTTGAAATATGCATCTTCAAAGTTCTAGCATTGAAATGAGCTGAGTTTCAAACTTCTTGTAAAAAATTAAGAGAATTTTATGCTACTTTTGCAACATTTACCCATTCCTAAAAGAAAGTTATGAGTTGAGTTCAGAATCTATCAGTATCAATTATGTGTCTTTATCTTTACAGAGGAAATGAATTAAACTAATTAATCTCTATAATCATCTCATACTTACATTACATCACTTCACGATTCAAATCTATTTCTGCCATAAAGTCCCATACATCAGACATAATTAAGTTCAATGGCATGAGTATGCAGGTGACACTTCCCAACTTTCGAAGTGAACATTATAAGTTAAAATTGATGATCAGTCAGATCTTATTCCTTCATTATAGCATATTTCATTATTTTGGGGAGTTGAATCTCGAATATAGGTTCATAGTTTAGCATTATTGTAATTATCAATGAGATTTTCTTTAGAAAGTTTATTGACGCCAGTTCTCAAGCAATTTCACCATCTTATGTTCTTGAGGAAAAAACGTTTTATGTTAATCAACTTTGAGTTTTATAAAAGTAACAACTTGAACAACTACCACTACAAGAAACCTTACTTATTGTGGCGACAATTGAACTGTGTTTAGTACTTCCATAACTAAAGATTATTGTGACGACAATTATCCTCGCCACTGTACATACCCTTTTTGTGGCGATGCTAATTAAGACAAATAATGAAACTTACACGCAACAAAAATATGTGAATTACACAATTTTTTTGCCAAGTGATAGTCTTAGTGGCGACTTTGTCGCAACAAAAGATCTATCTAATTAGTGGCAACTTTATCTCGCTACTAAAACTTAATATTTGTAGCGGCTCCTATCGCCACAGAACTAATAAACTATTTGTAGCAACTTCGATGTCGTTGCTAAAAAGGATTTTTAGCAACAAAAGTAATAGCCACGAATCTTGTATATTAATTTTTTGTAAAATTTACCTTTTAGCACTAACGATAGACCCTCCAATAACTATTAAATCATAAGATACCAATTCTGTTTATTTTTTTCTGCTCTCTAAAAATAACATATAACCACTGAAAGCAACCAGTACTATTTTATAACCTTCAAAAGTATTCTCAAGCCGAATAGTACAAGTACTTCCATCCTAGAAAGTTAACTGCATAGAAACCAGTAGTATTTAACAAACTTCAAAAGTATTCTTAAGCCGAACAGTATAAGAACTTCCATCCTAGAAAGTTAACTGCATACTACGTAGTACTACAGGTGACATTGTGTGTGTATACAAACGATAAAAAAACATTCATTGCACAACTTCAAGCTCATCCTTGGCCAGCCCCATTGTTTATGTGTTGAAATATGTGCGTCCACTACCAGTCAATGGACCATGTCCCTTGACACAGTAAAAACAGTGCAGAAGATTAAACAATATGAAGAACACAACACAAGCAGTTTACGTGGAAACCTCCTTACTCAAGGGAGTAAAACCACGACCTGTTGCATAGGATTTACAACCGTCTTCACTAATCTTCTCAAGAAAAAGTGAAACCCGGTTACAATCAATCTGAAAAAAAGTTATTAATCTCACGATCAAGTAATCTACCTATTACTTGAAGAGCCTAAGTGGATACCACACCGCCCACTAAACCACCTAACTCTAGATGACTTAGAATTTGACTAAGCAACAAAACAATGTTGCCCACTAAATCAGTTAACCTTAACTGATTTAGCCTTTTACAAACTCAAAACAAATATCTGAATCCTTTATAGATTAGGAACAGATTACAATGTAAGTACATAGACACAAAGCTCTAAATACAACAAAGATTCTTCTTTACTCTATCAGGTCCTTCTGTTGAGTCGAGTAATGTTCTTCCTTGAAGATGGCCTTCTGTTCAAGCTTGTGAATTTTCAGAAAAAATCCAAATTTAATTTGCCAAGTCTTGAATTTGTGTTTGTTGGAAAGAGATAATATCATTTCCCACAAATTTGTTGAAGTCATCCCATTGGCTGAAGACCTGCTGTTGGAAAAGTTGTGCACCTACCGCATCAGAGATGACAGCTTTTCTGATAGCTGTCTTTTCGTCCTTTTCACGTCGGTGTCTTGCAGGTACCAGGTTCCTTGCTTGCGAGAACCAGGTCCCTTGCAAACTTCTATATGAGTTCTTGAGAAGGCTTACTGGCTGACTTCCTTGTTTGGATGAATGAATATAATATGGTGTTTGTCATGCTAAAAGTATCAAATGTAAAGAGTTAGTATCCGTTGGACAAACACCCTCCTCCATTTTGATTGGTGTAGTACACTGACGCCTTACCAACCTCTGACGTGACAGCTTTACAGCTGTAACCAATTATATACTGATGGAGGAAACTCTGCCTGGTACGAGGTCCCTGCATTTGTGAGGTACTGAAACATACAATCTCTTCCGCTCTTCTTATTGGTGTAGGATACTGCACTTTTCACCTACCACCTGACATGACAGCTTTTATGACTGTACCCCACTTGTATCTGGACGAGAGCACTCTGCCAGGAGCCAGGTCCCCGCATTTGTGAGGATCATCAATATAACATTTCCCCCCTTTTTGATGATAGCACACAAATATACCTCACACTGAGTTTATCATTCATCTTATTTTCAGCAGTTCCAATAACAAGGATTTGGTTCCTTGTTAGATCGATAAGTTTGTTAAATCATCAAAACTTCATATCAAGTTCGAGCTATCATCTTAACTCAGCTTCGAACTAACATTATGAATCTCATTCCTGCCACTAAACAAAACATAATCACTTTGAAATTCTCATAATCCAATGATGATAATAAAAGGTAGACGTTGAGCAATTAAGTCTTTAAAAATCCATAATATTCTCTTGTAACTTTATATATCCCTATGCCTTTCTATATTTTGATACCACTTCTCTTTCGTAAATTATTCAAGTCCTATTTTTTCTTACATACATTTGTCGTTTTGCTTTTTATGAAGTAAAGAGAAGAGTAAGAAGAGAGTAATAAGAGAGAAGAGTAAGAAGAGACAAGAGGAAGAAGAAGAAGCTGCAGAGAGAATATCTCAGCAATTGTATTATTAGAATGATCCACTAATTTAGATACAATGATGTATTTATATTGAAGATCAATATATATAGAATTTTTTTGAGTAACTAACTTCTTGAATTGTAACTAACTTAATACTTGTAACTAACTTAACTACTATAACTAGTTTCTTCCAACACTCCCCCTCAAGCTAGGTAGTGTGAAAATGTTGCAAGTTCCTAGCTTGGAATTGAGATACAAATGTTGTACTGTATTAAGACCTTTTGTAAGTAAATCAGCTGGTTGATCTTTTATTGATATGTACCTTGTTGCTACCAACCCTTTGTCTATTTTTTCCCTTATAAAGTGGCAGTCTATTTCAATATGTTTGGTTCTTTCATGGTACACTGAATTAGCTGCAATTTGTATAGCAACTTTGCTGTCTGAGTAAATATCTATAGGTAGTTTCAAGTTCACTCCTAACTCTTTCATCAGACCTATAATCCATATTAATTCTGACACTGTGGCAGCCATGCTCCTGTATTCTGTTTCTGTAGAACTCTTTAATATGGTTATTTGTTTCTTTGACTTCCAAGTTAATAGAGAATCTCCAAATTTAACCATGTAACCTGTTATTGACCTTCTTGTATGTGGACATGAAGCCCAGTCTGAGTCACAGTAGGCTGTAAGAGTTGTGTTCTTGTACTAGACATTAGAATTCCTAAACCTGGTTGGTTCTTCACATACCTTACAATCCTTAGAGCAGCTTCCATGTGGGATTTCTAGGAGAAATTGACTTGAAGTATTGACCCCAAAGGCTATATTAGGTCTTGTCACAGTTAGATATAACAACTTTCCTACCAGCCTTTGGTATGCTCCTTGATCTACTAGTGGATCATTTGTGTTGGACTTTTCTAAGTTTCCTGATCTGATGTACTCATCAAACTGCTTAGTTGTTAACTTTACATTTGTGTCCATTGGTGTTGAAGCTGGTTTAGAACTGCTGAGTCTTGTCTCTGATATAAGCTCCATTGTGTATTCTTTGGTGCATAAGTATACCTTGGTCAGACCTGACAAACTCAATACCTTAAAAGTATCTTAGTTCTCCAAGATCCTTCATTTTGAAAAACCTGTTTTAACTTCTCTTTTGTCTCTTTCACAATTTTCAGACTATCTCCTGTGACTAATAGATCATCCACATACACAAGAATAATCACCATTCCAGATTCATCTTTCTTGATGAACATAGACTGATCATACTCACTTTGTTTAAACTTAAGTTCCACTAATGCCTTAGACAGTTTAGCATTCCACTGTCTAGGAGCTTGTTTCAACCCATATAATGACTTCACAAGTCTACATACTTGTTGTTTCTCCCCCTAACTTGTGAAATCTTGTGGCATTTCCATATATATTTCGTCGAACAAATCTCCTTGTAAAAATGCATTGAACACATCCATTTGGTGTACACACCATCCATTTTTTGCAGCTAGTGACAACACAGTCCTAACAGTTTTCATCTTTACTACAGGAGAGAATGTCTCTTGGTAGTCAATTCCTTCTTGTTGGTTGTACCATTTAGCCACTAGTCTGGCTTTATACCTTTCTACCTCTCCTGTGGATTTATATTTGACTTTAATATCCACTTGTAGCCTATCGGAGTCTTTCCTTCAGGAAGAGTTACTAAGTCCCAAGTATGGTTGCTTTGCAATGCTTCAATTTCAGACTTCATAGCTTCTATCCATCTTGGATCTTTAGCAGCTTCTGTATAAGACTTTGGCTCAATATGATTTGAAACTGCAGTTATGTATGCACTATATTTGTCAGATATATTCTCATAAATTAAATAGTTTTGAATGTCATAGCCTGATTCCTTATGAATGTTGAGAGATACAAAATCTTTTAACCAAATAGGTGGTTTGCTTCTTCTTCTGGACTTTCGATTCTGTTGAATATCACTAGTAGTAGATGGTTGTAAAGGAATCTATATTGTATCTTCATTTACCATAGTCCTTAACTCCTCATTATGTTGACATTGTTCCCTAACTTCATCCTATGTGTGTTGTTGAACCTTATGAGTAGGTGTAGCAATAGGAATACTGGACCATTAAAATGAATGACCTAATATTGAATGAGTGTCTTTAAACACAGGTTCTAACAATTTCCCTTTAACAAATGGAAATATTGTTTCATTGAATATGACATCCCTGTTAACAAAAAACACTTTATCAGTTAGATCATATAAAATATATCCTTTTTGCACCTCTGAATATCCTATATGAACAGACATTATAGACCTTGATTCAAGTTTATCATGTTGATTTGGCATTCTAGCAAAGCATAAACACCCTAGAATTCTTAGATGAGCTAATGATGGTTCTTTTCCATAGAGTTTGTTAAAAGGAGTTTTTCCTTTTAATACTGAACTAGGTAGCCTGTTTATCAAGTATGTTGCAGCTAAGACACAATGCCCCCAGAATTTTTTTAGGTATATTAGCCGGCAACCTGATGGCTCTAGTTATTTCTAGAATATGTCTATGTTTTCTTTCAGCTACCCCATTTTGTTGGGGTGTATATACACATGTTGTTTGATAAATAATTCCTAATTGTTTAAATAAATGTTCACATATTGAGTTAATGAACTCAGTTCCATTATCAGTTCTAACTATCTTAACTATTTTATCAAACTGATTCCTAGTATAATTCATAAAATATTGAAGAGATACATGAACATCAGATTTCCGTCTCAAAAGAAATATCCATGTATATCTTAAATAGTCATCTACAATTGTTAAGAAATATTTGTGTCCATCATATGTATTGGTTTTATAAGGACCCCATAGATCTACGTGAATCAATTCAAAACAAATATTACTTTTTATACTGTTATTCTGAAATGGTAATCTACACTGCTTAGCACAAGGGCATACTACACAATCCCCTATTTGATTTCTAATAGAAGTAAGTTCAATATCAAACAATTTATGTAATATTGAAGTAGATGTGTGTCCTAATCTTTTGTGCCACAGATTCATATTTATCTTGTCTGTTGACACACTCTTAGACTCTTGAGCATCTAGACTGATAGATCTTCTTGCATCTTTATTTAGTAGCCAATATAGCCCATTTTCCTCTCTACCAATCTCCCTCACCTTCCCAGTGAAGAGATCCTGCAAAACAAAAAAATCAGGGAAGAAAGAAGCAAAACATTGTAATTCTTTTGTTAGTTTTGAAACTGATAACAAATTAAATTTAAACTCTGGTACATACAATACATTAGATATAGTACTACCATCAGATATACTACTTAAACCAGTGTGTGTAACTTGTGTTTCGTCTCCATTAGGCAATTGTACAGTTCTATGATAGCCTAATTTATTATCAGATAACTTGCTTAGTAACTCTAAGTTTGAAGCCATATGATTTGTGGCTCTTGTGTCCATAATCCAAGTAGGTTTGTGAGACACTGTCATAGACATTGAGTTAGTCATACCTGCAGCGTTTGCAGCTATGTTAGACACAGAATCTTGTTTGACTTGACGACTATGTTGTGTTAGCAGCTTTACTATATGATTGTATTGTTCTTGTGTAAAATGATTAGCATCAACTTGACTTGGCTTGGATTGAACTTGATCCATGCTACTTGAATTTTTTCTATGACTATATACATTCGTATCAGAACCATACTTGAATTCAGGTTGTCCACTTCCAGCATGGATTACATCATTTTGTGTGCTCTCTTTTGTACTCACATTGTAAGCTGCACTCCCACCTTCAGAGTATTTTTTCATTTTATACTTGAATGAGGGGGATATCCCACTATTTTCCAACAATTATCCTTGTTGTGTCCTCTTATTTTATACACCTCACAATATAGATGAGAGTTCCTTGTGAACTTTTGATTTTCACTTGTTCTGCTGTACATAACAGCTTCATAATTGCTTGTATGTGACATTGGACTTGAACCCAACACTCCATTCATGGCTGACACAGACCTTTGACTCTCATCACCCATTACCATAGCATAGGCTTGATTGATTGAAGGTAATGGACTCATGAGCAGTATTTGACTTCTTGCTTAATTATATGAGTCATTTAGCCCATCAGAAAATGGAACAGTTTTAGTTTTTGTAGGTGCAATATGAACTCCTTGGATTTTTCACAGTTACAACCTGGTGGTGGTACCAAAGCCTCAATTTCCTTCCAAAAAGTCTTAAGTTTGGAGAAATAGACTGTTACAGAATTTACTCCTTGAGTTAGAGTGGCTATCTCCTTATGCAAGTTGAAGGTTCTTGAACCATCTATCTTGGTGAACCTTTCTTGTACATATTGCCACACTGCTTTTGCAGTGGCTGCATACATAATGCCACCTAGTAAACTCTTAGAAACAGAGTTCACTAACCAAGATTGAACAATGGCATCAACTCAATCCCAGTGATTCCACAAATTTTCACTATACCTTACTTTATCACATGAACCATCTACCATTCCCAGTTTATTTCTACCCAGCAAATCAATACGCATAGATAGAAACCAGATTGCATAATTTTCCATACCTGTTAACTGAAATGAAATGATCTGATTTCCACTAACATCTGATGGAGATAAGAACAATGGATGATTGTAGTCAATTTCTTGACCAATGTTGGCAGCTTGATTGATATTTGTTACTGGTTCATCATGAACTATATCATCCCCAACCATTTCCCAGAGATTTCTTCAACTTCCTTCACTTTAACAATAGATTAGCGGAAACAATAACACTGATTTGAAACCCAGATTTCACAGAGTCAGATCATCTGCTTTGATACCATGTGCTTTTTATGAAGTAAAGAGAAGAGTAAGAAGAGAGTAATAACAGAGAAGAGGAAGAAGAGATAAGAGGAAGAAGAAGAAGCTGCAGAGAGAATATCTCAACAAATGCATTATTATAATGATCCACTAATTTAGATACAATGATGTATTTATATTGAAGATCAATATAGAATCTTTTTGAGTAACTAACTTCTTGAATTGTAACTAACGTAATACTTGTAACTAACTTAACTACTATAACTATTTTCTTTCAACAGTCGTCCACAAATTGACGAGCACATATAATCATAATATGAGATTCAACAACAATGTACCCAGTGAAATCCCACCACAATATGAAATTCAATGTTCGCAATTTTTGGTTAACAATTTTTGCGTGTCTTTTTTATCTTTATTCATGAAGTCATTCCTACTCATACTGCAAACACAACTAACTCTTTCAAGAAAATTAATTTTAAAAAGAAATTTTGTAGCCTACATATGTAGGCCCAAAAGATTTACAATGATATACATGTTGGGATTGAAGTAATATAATAAGTTAGGTATGTAATTTATTCTAAGGAAGCAACACAAATTTTAGGTAGCGGTTAATTAAGTTATAAAATAAAATACACACTCGAAATTTGTTCAAAGAATTTAAGAAATAAAATGAGGAAAAGATAGGATCTATGTGCAATGAAAAGAACACACAGAGAAATGCTTAACAAATAATGAGGATATCAAAGAGGTGACTTGTTTGAGTTCACTAGGTGTAGACGAAGAGAACATATTCTAATTCCTTAGATTTATGAAAAATTGTTTGTCTCAAATGCTTTCTTTGGCAACATAAAATTTTGTTGGACTTTTGAAACGTACTACTAGTTATGTATACTCATGTTCGTAGTTGGATTCATGAGCAGGAACACAACAAAAAGACCACCACCCCTAATTCAACTATAATTAAGTTTCTTACCCTCACTTTAAGTCATCTATCTTCTTTTAACTCTTTTCCTCTACTAAAACTTTATTATGATAACACATAATAAATTATTATTTTAAGACCCTTTCCTTAATATTTCCTATCTTTTTGTCTCCCATTTTAATTCTCTTAGAGAAGATCAAAATGTGTCATGCAGCACAAGATCACTTGCAGTCATTTCATCCCCTATGCTACACTAGTTTCAACAGGCCACACAAATGATTTTAAAAAAAAATCAAGATACATGTGCTTAGTAACTCTGATTTTGAGTTATGCATCGATAGTGTATAGATTTTCTATATTATCATATTAAGTTGAATTACTAACAATCAAGGTCGTGAAAGTCACTAATAGCAGCAGAATACTAAAGTTTTCTAGAATCCAAATACAAGTTCAAATTTCACCAGATTATAAACATCAAAAGCAAACACAAATTTCTCATAAAATACACAGTTCTTAAAATACTTGTATTTTCAAACTAGCACAGGATTATTAAATCATATTTATCTCAGGAATTTTATCACACACTTTTACCTCTAGAGATGCCTCCGTAATCTCTATTGGTTGTATTTGTAGCCAAGACGTCGTTCCAGAACTTCCAGCTCCTCGAAAATTACAACGTCCACGACCTATCCTCCATCTCCTAGTTTTATCTCATCCAATTCCTTTTATTTCACATAACATCATATAAGAATAGAAAAGGAGAAGTATCAAGATCAAAAAACAATATGATAAAAGCAACCAGAGACATAAGAATCGACAATGTTGATAATGTGAGAAATTACAAAATAATCTTCTTCAGTTTCAGATCGTTGGTATCTCCTCTGATAAACATATTGGCTATAACAAGGGAGTCTAACACCAAATGAAATCTTCTAAAACCATTCTACTTATACCATATCTAGCAGCTTACTTTCTTCTTTGTTATTGCTTGCACAATAACGACAATGAGGAAGGCAAAAATCTTGTTGCCATTACTCTCTAAATATGCCCCAAATTCAAGCCTTCGTTTGTATTACCTTTATCAACCTTCATCTGTATTACCAACTAATAAAAAGATGGCCAATACTCAGAAAATACAATATCTAGAAGATGTCAAAGTTAAAGTAGCCTAGTTATTCAAAATAATCTTAAACTCAATGCTGAACAATATAAGTTGTATTTGTTCTCCATACCAGCAAGAATCTAAATTTAGCTCGGAACAAATTATGCCCAAATAAATCTTAAACTCTGAAATTGGCTATGTAGTAGCAAATGAAGACAAAAAAAAAAGCATTGGCGTTCTTATTATTAAGGAACCGTTACGGTAAGAGGTAGAGCAGAAGAGCATGTAATGTGCATATAGAGTGAATAATTAAGGTTGAAAATCAAAGGACTTTGTGTACCAGAGTTGGACAATTTTGACAAATTAATCTTGAAAAGTTTTGACACTTAACAGATCACAAATAAGAAGTGTGTTTCATGGTTTTTAAGTCTCCCCCGTGATATTGAGCTAGGACGGTGTGGGATCTCAATTATTGTAGTGCACTGTGAGTTAAACTTACATCCATAAATTCGGTATATCTACAACATGTGAAATAATAGTAGAATGAAATGATAGCAGTTTTAAACACATCTATTGCTATGGAGGTCGTGATTTGAGAAGCTTGCCTCGATTAATGGCAGTCTTTGTACTAAAGAGGCCATTTTGGGTTAAGAACCATATGTTTGAGATTTTGGGAGTTATAGTAACTATGTTCCGCATTCATTCTCTTCTGGTTTTTCTTTGTTAGGTTATAGGTCAATAAAAATTGCACAATATTCAGCAAATGCTTTATACGTGACACCCTCAATATAAAGATTTTAACTTCCCTATCACTACGTAAGAAAAAGTATGGGCTTAAAAAGTTCTTCCCAAGAAATGTCATTGTTAACCTGGTTTCAGATCAAAGTAAGAACTAAAACAGTTTCTATTCACTGAAGATATAAACACAAATGAATATTAAGAGTGTATGAAGTTTTCCAATTTTTTCATATTTGCTTGGGACAAAAGTTTTGGAAAATGTTTTTCAAATCAACTCATTTTTCTCAAAATTAAGGAAAATGATTTCCCTTCAAAAATTAAGGAAACATTTTCCAAAACTCTCCTCCAATTTCAAATTACATTTTTTTTGGAAAAAACATCAATTTTAAAAAATATTTTCAATTTCAAAATTTTATTTTTTCACCATATCCCTACCTCCCTCATCCACCCACCCACCAACCCCACCCCCTCCCCAAAATATAATTTTACTTTTAAAAAATATTTTTAACTTCAAAATTTTATTTTTAAAACTCCTACCCCCGTCTCCCTCCATCCCCCAACCCCCAAAAAATTAATTTTATTTTTTTAAAATACTATCAACTTCAAATTTTTAGTTTTTCACTCCTCCCCTGCCACCACCCACTACCCCCCAACCCACCCCAAAAGAATAATAATTCTAATTTTAAAAAATATTTTTAATTTCATAAATTATTTTACTCTAGTAAAAATAAAAGTTGTCTCTAAAAAAACATTTTTCATTCATAAATCAAACACTAAAAATTATTTTCGAAAAATATTTTTTAGTCACCAACCAAACATGAGAAAATAAGTCAAAAATCTACTTATTTTTCAGGAAATTTTTTTTCTAGGAAAACACATTTTCCATGAAAAACATTTTTCTCCATACCAGACACACCCTAAAGGATAAAAAAAAAGTTAAAGAATACTATACAAATGATGGATATACCGAAGAATGGTGAGTTCATCCATCTCATATGTAGTACATATACATATACATGCTAAAGATAGAAGCATTTTGTTTGTAGTTGGTTTCTTGTTGGGAAGTAGACTCCTAACCACCTCTTACATTCTTGGTTCAATTAGTTTATCTATCTGACTTTTTTTTTTTTAATGAGTTTTAAGTGAAATCCTCTTTACCTATATAATTTGACTTCATATATAGGATCAGAAATATTTTTTAAAGTTTTATTTTAGTTAAAAAATGCCCCTAAATCTAATGATAAACTAGATGATACTCATATGAAATATCAAGTGACTTCACTTTGTTTGGAGGATGATTGTTACATATTATTTCATAACAGAAATACAATCATTCAATGTAACCTTTATATTGGCCATTCTACACATACACACAAAAGTCCAAAGAGTAGAGTATATTGGGCTGAAAAGTAAACAATCCTCATGAAGAAATAAAGTAGGAAAGTTAGAACTAGTTTTACCCAACTCTGTTTTAAGAAAAAATGTTCATGTTCTGCAAATTAAAGTATTTTATAACTTTCTTATAACTCACAAGTCAATAATTCAAAACTAATAGAGTACATCTTCAAAACAAAAAACCTAAAAGGAGCTATTTTCTCTGGATAAATTATTAGAATCAAGATATTCAATGCACTGGAAACATGCAATCACAATAACATAAAAGGGTATAATATTTCAAAAAGGAAACTTTTAGCATACACAAAGAAAGAAAAAATTAAACACGATTGTGAAGACCGAAAGCCACAAAATACAAAAAAATAAAAGAAGAAGAAATAGGGATAAACAAGAGTTATACCTTCAAAACATCGAAACTTCTAATTGTTGGGAAAAAATTCATAACAAAAATAATATTTGCAGGCAATAAATGCGGAACACAACAATACGGTTAATCAACGAGAATAAGAGAAATAATGACACCAAGATTTTACGTGGAAACCTTCCAAAATAAGGAAAAATTCACGACCCAAAAGGAGCAACGGATATCACTATAGTAAGGATTTTACACTTGTATATCTGAGCAAACCTCCAAAGATCACTACACACTCAAAAGAAATAACTCTCTTTTGATTTTTCCACCTCACTATAATATCGCTCACACTCTCTATTTTTCCTCACAGATTATTTTTCTTCTGCTATGCCTTACTCTTCTTTTCTCTCCTTTTTAATTTTATTTTGGTGCACCTACAATGAAGAATTGTCCTCTCTTTTATTAAAAACAAATGCACTATCCTCCAAATGTGCTACAAAAGAAAAACAATTTTTTCTTCTTCATAGCTTACCTACTATTGAAAATTAAGTAACACTGAAAAATAATTCAGCACCAAATCTGCCAAACTTTGAAATTGGCAGAGAGCTATTCAAAGTTTGGTACATGGGGATGGACCCCACAATCTCCCCCCCCCCACCCCAGACCCATTCACCCTGAAGGAGGTAGCTCTAGGTTTTTAGCTTGAGTACATGCCGACAAGTTCTTTGCATAGCTCGAACTTGTCTTTTGATACCACCTTGGTCAACATATCTGAAGGATTTTCACTAGTAGGGATCTTCATGACCTGCATAGATCCGTTCTCTATCTTTTCACGAATCCAATGTTATCTCACATTGATATGCTTCGTCCTTGCATGATACGTACTATTCTTGCTCAAGTCTATGACACTCTGACTGTCACAATAGACGACATACTCCTTCTGATGCAATCCAAGTTCTTGAAGAAATCATTTCAGCCATACCATCTCTTTGCTAGCTTTAGTAGCTGCAATATATTCCGCCTCAGTTGTAGAGAGTGCGACACACTTCTGCAACTTTGGCTGCCATGATGTAGCTCCCCCTGAAAATGTAAACAAATATCCAGTAGTGGATTTTCTATTATCAAGGTCACCTGCCATATCAGTATCAGTATAACCCTTCAAGATTGGATCAGATCCTTCAAAACACAAGCAATCTTTTGTGGTACCTCTTAGGTACCTGAATATCCACTTAACTGCCCCCCAGTGTTCTTTTCCAGGATTTTCAAGAAATATGTTAACAAAACCAACTGCATGAGCAATATCAGGTCTTGTACACACCATTGCATACATAAAACTCTCCACTAGTGAAGAATAAGGAACTTTAGCCATTCCCTTTTTCTCTTTTTTTTGTTGTAGGACACATCTGTTGGTTCAACTTCGGATGACTCGCAAGAGGCGTGCTAACAGGTTTAGCATTCTTCATGTTGAAGTGTTCTAGTACACGTTCAATGTACTTCTCTTGAGATAGCCACAACTTTCTTTTTGTTCGTTCTCAAACAATATTCATCCCTAGAATTTGTTGTGCTGGCCCAAGTCTTTGTGGACAAATATTTCTTCAACTTTGCAATCAACTCTTTGTCTTGTCCTACAATTAACATGTCATCCACATAACAAAATAATAAAATTGTCGTCAGAAAATCTTTTGAAGTATACACATGGATCAGAATAGGTTTTTGTGTACGTTTGACTTTTCATGAAAGAGTCAAACTTTTTGTACCATTGCCTTGGGGCCTGTTTCAACCCATAAAGACTCTTATTCAATTTGCACACCATGTGTTTCTTTCCAGATACTTCAAATCTCTCTGGTTGCTCCATATAAATCTCTTCTTTCAAATCTCCGTGAAGAAATGTAGTTTTCACGTCCAATTGCTCCACTTCAAGAATTAGACTAGCTGCTATGCTCAAAATAGATCGAATAGAAGTCATTTTGACAACATGTGAAAAAATTTCATCAAAATCAATACCTTTCTTTTGTTCGAAGCTTTTTACAACCAATCGAGCTTTGTACATGACCAACTTGCAATTGCCATCTTTCTTGAGTTTAAATACCCACTTGCACTTAAGAGGTCTTTTGCCTTTTGGAAGTTTAACTAGGTGGTATGTGCCATTTTTCTATAGAGATCCCATCTCTTCGTGCATGGATTTCATCTATTGGCTCTTTTCTGGATGAGACAACACCTCCTTTAGACTTTCTGGATCACCTTCATCATTGATGAGGACATACTCTGAGGAAGGGTATTTGGTTGATTCTACCCTTTGTCTTTTTGATCTCCTTAGAGGTTGAGATTATTCTTCTTCTTCTGGGTACTCCATTTGCTCGGTATTGTCACCAAGTTGATCCCCCTGCTTAACAATCTCATCAGGTTGCTCTTCATGTTCAACAACTTCAACTGATCGTACTTTCTACACTTATAGGATGGTTAAAATAAGAGATAATGGTTACAAGATTAGGGACTATACCATTCTTTTTATTGTCCTTCTCGGATAGATCATCAGCAGTTCCAACTTCACTTTCTTAAAAGATTATATCTCTGCTTCTAATGACCTTCTTCATTACAAGATCCCATAGTCTGTACCCGAACTCTTCATCTCCATATCCGATTAATATGTAGGGAACTGATTTATCATCTAACTTGGTTCCCTGCTCCTTCGGTACATGTGCAAAAGATTTGCAATCGAATACCTTTAGGTGCGAGAAAGACATCTCCTAATTGGTCCAAACTCTCTCCGGAATGTCAAACTCCAAAGGAACTGATGGACTATGATTGATAAGATAACACGCTGTTCGAACTGCTTCCCCCCAGAATGTCTTAGGTAATTTAGCCATTCTGAGCATGCTTCTCACCTTCTCAACAATGGTGCGATTCATTCTTTCAGCCACACCATTGTGTTGTGGGGTTTCACGATGTGTCTTTTCATGTCTAATTCCATGGTTTGAACAATATTTTTCAAATTCTCTTGAAGTGTACTCACCTCTATTATCGGTTCGGAGAAATTTTAGCTTTCGACCTGTCTCTCTTTCTATCAGAGCATGAAACTTTTGAAATACTTGAAATACCTGATCTTTGGTTCTCAAGATATAAACCCACAATTTTCGAGAAGCTTCATCAATAAAGGTAACAAAGTATTTATTACCTCCTATCGATTTTATCTCCATTGGACCACAAACATCAGAATATACCAAATCAAGTATATTCGACTTTCTTTCAGATGATGTCTGAAATGAGACTCTATGTTGTTTACCAAATAAGCCGTAGTTACAAGGTTTTATCGTTGTACCTTTGGCAAAAGAGATGAGTGATTTTTTGGAAAGAATTTGCAGTCCTTTCTCGCTCATATGACCCATTCTTTTATGCTATAAATCTGCAGAATTATCTTCGTGAGCCGCATTTAATTCACCTTGGCATATTTATACATTTGTTAGTACAATGTGCCACGAGCAACTTCTTTTGCAATCACCAATGCCCCTTTGGTGAGTATCCATTTTTGATTTGCAAAGTAGTTCTCTTATCCATCTTGGTCCAAAGCAACTCTCGAGATCAAGTTCATCCGCAAATCAGGTATGTGGCACACATATTTCAACACTAACGTGCATCCAACATTTGTTTTTAAGCAAATATCTCCGATCCCCGCAATCTTTGAATAACTTGTGTTATCCATTTTCACATTTCCAAAATCACCGGCTACATATCTGCAAAAAAGATCTCTTACTGGTGTGGCATGGTAAGATGCTGCTGTGTCGACCACCCATTCTGACTCTACACCTGCTAAGTGCATGCATTTTTCTTACTTATTTATGAGGAGAACAACATTGTCATTATTTTGCACCATGGCAGTTGTATTGTCATCATTCTTCTGGCCGCTGTTTTCCCCTTTGCCCTTTTTTAGATTTGGACAATCTCTTTTGAAATGTCCTGGTTGATCACAATTGTAGTAATTTCTGGCCTTCAATTTTGATCGGACCTTGGACTTTCCACGAGCCCCGAATCTACCATAGTTACTTGAACTCTTTTGGTAACTTCTGCCTCTACTTTTCGTAACGAGAGCCTGTCCGTGATTTTCAGGTCTTTTTCTCATATTCTCGTTAAGCAAAAGGGCTGATGTGACATCATTCAACTCAATAGAGTCCTTACCATGTAAAATGGTTGTTGCTAAAGTATTGTAGGAAGATGGTAACAAGTTTAGGAGCACTACGGATTTATCTTCATCCTCAATCTTTACTTCGAGGTTTGCTAGTTGCGTGATTAGTCCATAAAGTACATCTAAATGAGACAAAAAAATTTGTACCTTCACCCATATGTAGCGCATATAACTGCTTCTTTAGGTACAACTTATTTGTCAGCGTTTTAGACATATGTAGATTTTCTAACTATGTCCAAATCTCACATGCACTCTTTTCATCGATGATGTTATTAACTACATCATCTGTTAAGTGCAATCTAATTGCACTAGCAACCTTTTCATTTATTTCTTCCCAATCCCAAGTTTCATGGATTCAGACTTTTTGGATTTGCCTCCTATTGCCTTGTGCAAACCCTGTTGGATGAGCAAGTCTTTCATCCTTCTCTGCCACGTTGAGAAATTGCTATCACTGTTGAATTTTGCTACCTCGTATTTTACTCCAGACATTTTTTTTCCAACTAAGTATAGTACAATAAGTTGCAAAAAATATTTCTGTAAATGTGCATAACCTGTGCTCTGATATCAATTGTTGGAAATAAATCCGTAACAGAAATAATATTTGCGGTAATAAAGGCAATAAATGCGGAACACAACAATACAGTTAAACAACGAGAATAAAAGAGAAATAATAACACCAAGATTTTACGTGGAAACCCTCTTAAATAAAAGAAAAACTACGACCCGAGAGGAGCAATGAATATCACTAGAGTAAGGATTTTACTCTTGTATGTCTGAGCAAAACTCCAAAGATCACTACACACTCAAAAAAAATAACCCTCTTTTGATTTTTTTTCACCTCACTATAATATCGCTCACACTCTCTATTTTTCCTCACAGATTATTTTCTTCTGTGATGCCTCACTCTTCTTTTCTCCCCTTTTAATTTTTTTTGGTGCACCTAGAATGAAGAATTGTCCTCTCTTTTATATAAAACAAATGCACTACCCTCCAAATGTGCTACAGAAGAAAAAATATTTTTTTCTTCTTCATAGCTTACCTACTATTGAAAATTAAGTAAAGCTGAAAAATAATTCATCACCAATTTTTCAAACATTGAAATTGGCAGAAGCTATTCAAAGTTTGGTACATGGGGATGGACCCCACACTAACCTCTTCAAACCCTCCCAGTGATTTTCAACACTAAACTTGAAATCTGAAAAAAAAAATTATATATTACTGAAAATATTTTAACAACTTCAAAACCTTCAATTTCTATATATTTTTGAGTGGGATAGAGAATGGAAAGTGAAAGCTATATACTTATACCAATTTGAAATGAATTTGAGCTTGAAAAATATATCTGATGGATTCCAATTTTTAATTAGGGCTTCTGGGTCTCTAAAATATGACTCGCGTTTGAAGAAGTTTAAACCCACGCAAGATCTACGGGATTGCTTCAATTCGGAGATTTAAAGTTGACGAAACCTTGAGAGAAGTGATAAAATATTTCTAGAGAGATGGAGAAATTAGAAGAAAAACTATTGATAAGCTTCTATTTTTTTTGTTTTGCTTTGTTTTAAAATTAAATTAATAGACTAATAGGGGACAAAAGAGATTTACTAGCGACCATTTACATATCACCGGTAACACGTTTGAGCCAAATTTTTTAGTTATTGTGGGAATTGGTAATTGAGAATTAGTGACTTTTATTAGAAGCGACCTAACACAAAATGCCACTAAATGATTATATTTTGTAGCGGCTTCATATGTTGCCACTGAACATATAACTTTGGTAGCAACACATAGAGTTGCTGCTAAATGTCGTCACAATACATCTGGATTCTCGTAGTATACCATATAAAAGAAATGTAATTTTTACATAAAATTCGTGAAAAAGATAGAGAGCTTTACGTCATCGTATCAAATGTCACTGTTACAAATACATGTACAATTATCATTCACGTTTAAATCATTTGCGCATCCCTGTTCGATGCATTGCTTTTTATTATACTTTATTATGTCCCTCGATTTGTGTGGTCAATATCTTATTTTCATAGAAAGGAGTTGCAATTGAAATAACTAAGGTTGTTGTTCGTTCTCTATATGGAAAACTTTCAACTACCATTGAGAATGCCCTGATAGCCCCTCCTGAGGTAAGCCATATTATTATGTACTTAGTTTTCTCTTTTAGGTTTCCACCCATACGAAGGAAGTTCACAACAGCAGAACTCACTTTTTTTGTGTGTGTGCGTGAGTGTGTGCGTGTGCGTGTGTGCGCGTGTGTGCGTGCGTGCGCGTGTGCGTGTGCATGCGTGTGCGTGCAAGTGCGTGTGCGTGTGCTTGTGCGTGCGTGCGTGCGTTTGTGTGTGTGTGAGTGATATTTTCATCACACTCATTTTTTTTCTTAGGTAGAATTTGAATTGACAAAAAAAAGAGATTAAAGTTCTCCATTAAGTTTTTGTTTTGTATTTGTTAGCACTTATATAAAATTAGTCTATATATTTTATTGTTGGATTCAATTTTCACAATACATATAACTCTTTTAATTTAATGAAATTTTTTTGAAATCCTAAAAATAGAAAAATAGTTATACATAGAGAAAATTGATATTTGTTTAATTAAATTGATTATGAAAATAAAAAGATGATTTTAGACTCTTCACTAATTAATTTGTTTGATAATTAAATTTTTTATAATATTTATTACATCTAATAAATTACAAAAACATTCCTCTATTCACATTTTCTACTTAAATGACATATCTCTTCAACTCCTTTCTATTATTCTCTACATTACCTCTATATTTAGAGCCTGTTTGGCTCAGCTTAAAAGCTGGTCAAACTGACTTAAGCTGGTTTTTGACTTATTTAACTGTTTGGCAATACCCAAAACAGCTTATTTAAGTTTAAAAAAACTTATTTTAAGCCAAAAGTTAAAAGCTGGGGTAGGGGTGTTTTTTTTTTTTAGCTTATAAGCTGTTTTAAGTTGACCATATTTTTATGTTTTTTCCCTTAATATTTTTATACAATATCCAAATTATCCATATAACCCTAACATCTCTTTCTTCTATTTTTCCCTTTTCACGTTTGGCATAACAACTTCAGCACTTTTATCCAAACGCATAACTGCTTATTTTAAAAATAAGTTTCAGCACTTTCAAAAGTACTTTTTTAAAGCTATTTTTATTAAGCCCATCCAAACGGGCCCTTAGTTTTCTCAAAACATAATGACTTTAAATTTTTGTCTATAATTTGCACATCAGATATTCAAGATTTACATGTAGAACATTTTCACTAATGGATATGTTTTTCTCTATTTGTGGTTGTTAGCTTTTGATAACAAAATATACTTTAATTTTAATTTTTAAAAATAAATAGGGAAATAGTACTATGTTTCGTTGTTCTTTTTATTAGTTGGTTGGTTCATCTCATGACTTACAAAAATCCTTATCTATTTATATTTTTACTTAACTAACATTATTTGTATAATAATTCTTTGATAATTAATAAGAAAATTTTATCTTATAAATTAAAAAATTATGATAAACATGTTAAAGTTTTTACCTAAGTATTAATCATATTTCTTCTTCTTTAGTATGTGCTACTTTATAATAAAAATTTATCACTAAAATAGTTGTTATGATCGCAAGAGGCACAAACATGTTAACTAATTTGTATGTATGGGAGGATATTTTAGTCATTAAAAAGATAAGCTTTTACTTGTACTTTTGTTTGTTTTGAGAAGAAGGAATTTCTTTACTTCTACTTTTGTTTGTTTTGAGAAGCAGAGATTTCTAGTTTCTTTCAAACACCAGAAAAATTGCTTCTGCTTTCATTAAAAAACAATTAAGTATTTGTCAAACACTTCATTTTTTAAGTTCACGAGTTGGAGATAAGCGGACTCGAACTATTGACATTTGCCGTAGAAAAAAACACCACTTCTTAGATCTCCCGACTCCAACAACATCTAGGATTTCTTAAACAATGTGATATCTCACACCGGACAAATTAACCCTTCCCCCTCTTACTAAGATTATTTAATGTTTTTCAAAGTACTGTTTTTTCTATTAATTTTTTTTTGACCTCCTAGCAACAATGTTAAACTTGCTCTTGATATTTTAAAAGGTTACTTAACTATGCGAAATTATCTAATAAAACGAATAAATATTTTTTGTATCACTAAAATCACTCAACTTAATATTTTTATCTTCTAACATCATTAAACTACATTTATCATTTGACATGACAAATAAAATTATTATTTTTTATCATAAAATCATAAACCCCACAAATAAATAACAGTTATTTATATTAATATTATGTAATCATGAATCCTACTAATAAATAAAATTATAAAATTTATTCATTTTTATGCCCTCTCCTCTTTTTTATATCCATTAGCAACATAAATTCTCAAGGGAAATGGTAGGTTATAACTATTTGAGTATATATGATTAATCACGATTTCTTTTCGTTAACTATGTTAAAACTCATATATGAAGAGAGGATATATAAATGATGTGTACGACCTCTTCTTTCCTTTTGTTGTATTTAGGATCAAATTAATCCAATATCATAATATTTATTTCATATAAAAATAAAAAATAATTTATTTTGTATTATTAGATTTTTTTAAGGATCATTTTGTGAAACATTATATTATTAGAATTTATTTATTACCTATCTTACAAGCATAATAATCTCTTCCTTACTAGGAAACTTGAAGAGACCAAAAGCTTTGTTCAGATGGCTCCGTCCCCTTCAATCCCTAATCTGCAAGGTATTGAATCTTTACTATGCAAAGGAACATATATTGAATCTTTTAGATCATCAAGATTCAAGAAGAGTTCGTGTTATGTGATTTTTCTGGGGTTTCTAATATTTTACTGAATTTGATCGTTTTTAAATTGGATTTTCTGAGAATAGAATTTTGGGTTTTTTCCATTGTTGTATTTGCTCCGTTTCATATATATATATATATATATATATATATAAACCACTCGGTTTCAGTTCACACTATCAAGTTTTAGTATTGTATGGTGAAAATCGTAGCACCCAATTTGATTTCTATCGATGATAGTACTATGTTTCAATTCAAATGTTACCATACTGCAAAAGCTAGCTACTAATGTAGGAGAGCCCAACATTATATAAGCTCCCCATTAATCATGGTTTTGATTCTTCAGGAAAAGAATTTATTTTTATTGTATGATTGGCTGAAATTTTGCATTGTATAGTTGTCATACAACCCCAAAAAAGAAAGAGAAATATCTAGGTGGCCCTTTTTACACGGACAACGGTTGAATCAAATATGAAATGCCTAAAGAAATTTCTCTCCGCTTATGTTTAGATGACCTTATGGTAATTGGATAGGCCATTGTGACTTGATAGTTCTTATTAATGTAGGTTCCAATCATTTTTAGTCATAAGGAAGAAAATATCAACACTATATGTGAGACAAGGCAATAAAAAGGAAGTCTGTTGTCTCGAATGACAAAAGGTGGAGGATTTGTGACTTAGGTCGCAGGTTCCAGCCCCACATTAAGCAAAGTGAAGCCCGGTATCTAAATGGAGAAGGATAGAGGGGCGGGCCCATTAGCCACCGAGTTTAGAAGGGGCTGTGGTTGGTCCAAAGGGTGGTGGGTCACAGGCGGATTTCTCGGTTATAAAAAAAAGAAGTCTTTTGCTATTTGATAATGTATTTAAGTTTCACATTAGACTATATTTAGGCATAACACGATAATGATCTAACTGTAGACCTTTTTTTAAAAAAGAAAACGTAATATTTAAGTCTTATACAGTAGTTCAATAGCAGTTAATGGATGTCAATCAATGATACTGTAGTTTTGATGACCTTTCAACTTTCTATGATGCTGTAGTATTGTGATTTGTGCATGAGTTTTTATAACAGTTAATGAATGTGAATCACGGATGCTGTAGTTTAGTTATCCTTGCAATTATCTATGTCCCATTGACTGTGTTGGATGATACCGATCTTTTGTTTTTATCACCCTCCCTTTTTTCTTTTTCTTCCATAGAAATTCGGCGTAAGTGTGTGACAGTACATAACAGTCATGGTGAGAAACTGGTGGGCGTGCTACATGAAACAAATTCCCTGGAGCTTGTAATTATCTGCCACGGTTTCAAATCATCGAAGGTTTGTCACAATAATTTGAACACGTAGGAATTACAGCTCCTAATTATGTGGCTTATTCATATAATCATTTGTTTGATTTTTGCTGCATGTTGTTCTTGGTCGATGTATAATTTTTTTTATGAGAAGTAGATATTCTTATATAAAATATGGTTTATTGCTTTTTCTATGCAGCAACATGCAAGCTTAGCTTGAATTTGGTATTAAATTCTTTTAGCAACTTCTTTTTGCTATAACTGAGTGTAGCGGAATTTGTATTGAGAGATACATTCTCTTGCTTCTATATCCATCCTCCCCTCCTCCCAACCCAACTACCATACCCCAAGAAAAAACATAGGAAGGTTTTTTTACTTTTTTTGCACTACCTGTAAGCATTTTGAATAAGAATTAAATCGCTGTTTTAAATGTCTGAGTACTCTCATCATAACTTCCATCCTTCATTGAAGAACAAATGAATTGCACCCTGAGAAATATGTGGTGCATTAGTGCATCTACTTGTCCTTGTATATGCTACTACTCCTATTGTTTGCTATATTATGTTTTACTATTGTTGAATCTAGTCTGCTGACATGCTTCCTTCCTATCTAGAAAGATATTATTATTGCTTATTTACTAAGATAAAATTCATTTAGGGATTCTTCTAGAGACTGGACATACGGGGCAAAGGCCTAAATGGACTGAATATTTTGCTTTCTACTACATTATGTGATTCAGTCCAGCAACATCCAACTCAGTGGCTGTTCAACTGTTTTTTTGTCGTTTTATTGTGCAATTTATGGACATTGATTGTGATTGACTAATAATCTTCTTTATCAATTTTGATTTAACTTCAGGATCGGATTCCCATGGTGAATCTTGCTGCTGCTTATGAGAAAGAAGGAATCAGTGCCTTCCGCTTTGACTTTGCAGGAAATGGGTATGTTCAAACACAAAAGCCAATATAGAAACCTCTAGATTAGCAAATAAATGGAAAGGGAGTGCTGCTCCCAGTGAACTTTGTTCTTCTCGTATTCTTGATCTGTGAACTTAGATTTACTCAAATGAATGGTTATTGAATTTTCTCCTTTTTGGGAAGGTGAGGAATATCTACTTGGAGTATTATAAACTTGCAAATTCTTTAGGTTATTGGGAGAACTAAATATATATGTATCTGGATTGCTGCTGCATATGCGTATGGACCAAAATTACATTTATTTAACTTCGATACTTTGTTTTGTTCTCTTCTTAACTTTTTCCTTTTCACTTGCAAGTATTAGGAGCTCCTCGCATACTTGTCTAGTGTTGTTTCATATACACTATATTGGCCTTAAAGTAGCTCTAGTTGATTCTTTTGACTTCAATGAACAATTTACTGCTTCCAGCTTGTTGAATTGGAATCTTACAGATAGGGTTCTGTCAGATGGATCTCCTCTTCAAGTTTTCTCAGGATTAAACCTGACTTACATTATGCATAGCATTATATTCTCTATATGGAGATGATAAATTTCTAATTTCTAAATATTATGAACACAGTAAAAATAATTGAAATGAACTACTGAAAACTCACTTTGTTTTTGGTGTCAGTGAAAGCGAAGGTTCCTTTCAGTATGGTAACTACCGCAGAGAAGCTGATGATCTTCGTGCCATAGTCGAGCACTTCCATAAGGAGGAGCGTTTCATAGCAGCAATAGTTGGTCATAGCAAAGGTTTAGCCTTTGAAAGCTAACTTATGTCTGATCTTGGGAAGATACGCCGTGTTTCTCTTTTCCTTTCCCCATTCCTAGTTCTCTTGCTAGGGGTGTGAATGGTGGTGTTTGGAGGATTACAGTACCACTATACTGGAACAGTACATGCAGTCTAACTGATGTTTCGACCAGTAGCAATGCCACTTTTCGCTGCTGTTTGATTCGAGTCATTGATAGATAGAAGCTTTCTTGTCATTACTGCTTATCATACTTGATGCGTTCACGTAGGAATTTTACATTTTGTCCTTGCAATTTATGTTAAATCTGCTGAGTAAGTTATGTTTGAGTGCATAAATGAATACCCTTTCTTTGTTAGTAGGTAAGTTTTTCTCATTAGGTCATCAATATTTTCCTGGATTGGGATTCGTAAATATGTTAATAGATTCTTGATCTGTATCTTCCATTTTTGGGTGTGTGTGTTATGTCTTTGTTGGGGGTTCTTGTTTTGGTTCAGTACTTCAGGGATTATTAACAGTACTTTTTGCAAGAATATGTGTGGGTTGAAAATTGTGTGTTCATACTCGAACTTTTGAGTGTTCTTATTTCATTATGAGCTTTTTAAACATTGAAGAAGGTTTTCCTTTTCAAGTAAATAGTTCTTTGTTAAAATCAAATTATGATTGCTGATTTAGCAATTTTTGGTTTACTGTTATGTTCATTTTAAATTTAACTTTAAAAGGTAGCAGTAAATGTTGACAACCTTCATGTTTTACCCCAGCATTATATGGTCCTGCTAACTGCTGATGTTTATGATGGTATTTTCTCTTGTCCATATTCTACTTAATTTCTTATCAGTAAGAGTTGCACAAGTACTTTGAATTGTCATGATAGTGATGTATTGATCTCACAGGAGTCGGGACACAGTCAAATTTACAAGGAAAGATAGTATCTTCTTGTGCTATAGTTTGCATTGTATCCTCTCTTCACATAATCAACACATACTGCACCTCAAATTAAGTTATAGTAACTATCTCCAGCTTATTTTTCTGCATGCATATCGTATGACCTCTAATGTCCCCGCTGAAGTGTATTTTTTTGTGATAAATTACCTACAGGAGGAAATGTTGTACTCTTGTATGCTTCGAACTACAAGGATGTACAAACTGTCATCAATATTTCTGGGCGCTTCAATCTTGAGAGAGGGATAGAGCATCGCTTGGGCAGAGACTTCAAAGAGAAGATAAAGCATAACGGTTTTATTGATGTTAGAAATAGAAAAGGTATGCTTAATGGACTTCTTTTCCTTTTGTGTTCTTAGTAATCGTCATATTTCTGTCCCATTTTCTGTTGGATGTTCTTTGGTATGGATCATTGGATGTTTCACACTTCTAAAACTTCTAAAAAGCTGCTAAAAAATGACTGACCAAAAAGCGAGGGACAACGTCGCTCCAAAACATGATGCCATTTGCAACGTTATCCGTCATTTTTATTATTTTCTTAGTTTTTTGTACAAATGATGGACAATGACTCTATGTCCGTCGCTTTTTTTTTTGGGCGGATTTTTGCGCCAAATATACATATAATTAATAATTATTTATTTAATATACGTAGAGACGCCATCTATTGCTTTTAATTTAATATAATTATTTTTAAATTAGTAAATAACTACGTCATCCGTCATACGTAAAACGATGGATGACGTGGTTATTTAATTAAAAACGACGGACGATGTCTCTTCGTATATGAAATAAATAATTACTAATTATATATACATATAAATATATATGGCTCAAAAAAGCGATAGACATAGATTCACTGTCCGTCACTTTTTGTAAAAAATAAGAAAAACGACGTACAGCGTTGCAAATGGTGTCGTTTTTTGGAGCAACACCGCCTGTCACTTTTTGGTCTGTAGATTTTTAGCAGGTTTTTAGTAGTGTCAGTGGATGATAGTAAATTAAACCACTTAGGGAGGTAGATGACATTGTTAGATGACTTGGTGTGGCTGGTTTAGCTAATGGAAATCATTTCGTACAGTTGATTAGACAAGATATGGACTGTAAATGTGAGGTACAGCACAAGTTTGGTTGATGAAAATGACATAATATTATGCTTCAATAGATAAGTTCTGATGATTACAAGTCTGGAACTAAAGACTTGGTAAATATGGAATGTGGCATTCTTTTCTAAATAAACTAAAGCAGAATGTGAGACACATAAATTGAAACGGGGGAACACATCAATATAAAAATTTAAAAATGTAACAAATATGAAGGGGCAAAACCTTAGTATAATGAAGAATCACACTCCATTCACTGAGTGAGTTGCTTCGAAATAGTGTTATTATACTTCAAGCCCATGCCCAGCACATATTTCAGACGTTGCTCTGCATCAACTATCGTGAATATGTCGCTTCATTCTTATTCATAATTATTTGATCCTATATTTAAATGATACCCGATGATCTTTCGCTTCCGTTCCCAAGAAATATAAACATTCTTGCAGCAACTCCTTGCTTCTTTTTTTTTTGTATGTTAAATGAAGTTTATGCGTTCTCAATTAACTCGAGTTTTAACTTTGTAATTCACTTCAAATTTTTTGTTGTAATTTATATTTATTACTAGTCTCCACAAAATAACGTAAAAGGGAGTGTGTTTTGGTGGAAAAAAGGAAAAACTTATTTTGAGGCTTTTATTATGAAATAAAAAGAGCAACAGTAAAACCCCTTTGTCATGTCTGGTTTTGTCCAATTCGCCCCTTCCCATGCTAGTGGGTTTGCCTCAGTTCTGCCTTAGAGTCTAGGCGAATCTATGTGCAAAATTCTGGGTACATCATTGCACCAAAAGAGGCATAACAAAGATGAATTCTAGGTAAACCTTGTGCTGTTGATCCTATGCATTCTCTAATTTGTGGTTGTCTCCTCCACCGTTCTTAGGTTGAGAGTGATCAGTTCTATTTTCTATTCTGATATCCTTATCAAATATCCTAGACTTGACTGCATGTAGGACACCTGTGGGAGAAAAACAACGAGAAAGTCTAATTTAACATACCCACGAATGATATGGTAACCCAATTCCTTTTGTCTTGATAGATTTTGAGATTGCCTTTAGTTGTTAGTCCTACATACTGCCATCTCTTGCTATTTGCAGGAAGGTTCAAGTATCGTGTCACTGAGGAAAGTTTGATGGACCGTCTAACAACTGATACTCGTGGATCATGTCAAAGTATCACCAATAACTGCAGGTCAGGAATTGATATTTTGATTATTACTAAGTGATTCTTAAGTTTTCACATCATATCTACTGTATGAATACAACCTTTTCAACAGTAGGGCACTAATTTGTTTTCTGTGCCTATTGTGTGCACGTCTCAGTATGAGTCCACTTTTGCTTGTGAATGGTTATTTGTTCATCAACTGTGTATTAAACCTGCTGGGTTAATATAATAGGGTATTGACGGTCCATGGTTCAATGGATGAAATGGTGCCAGTTGAAGATGCTATGGAATTTGCCAAGAATGTGTCAAATCATAAATTACAAATTATTGAAGGAGCTGATCATGAATTCACTTTGCATCAAGATGAGTTGTCTTCCGTTGTGGTTGCTTTTGTGAAAGCAGGTTTAGGTGGAAGAAACTACATGGCTATGCCATCTGAGTCATGCAAAAGAACAAGTGGATGTATACATTCACGATTTTGATCCAGTATCCTTATGTTGTGTACAAGTTAATTATTTACCAACAACAAGAAACAGACACCAAAACAGCTTGTAACTTTGTAAATGAGCATAGCCACTGTTGTAATCTCACCGCTAATTAAATGAAGTATTTGAAGGACCAAATACCAAAACTCGGGGCATCACATGAAATTTATAGGTACTGCAGAAGATGGGGAAGAAAACAAGAAAAGGATATTAATGTAGTAATGGCGGTTGTTTTCTTTCCTATTTTTGCTGGAAAGAACCATCATTCAACATTCTTTGAACTTCTGTACAATTTTATATCAAACATTGATTTATACAAGTAGTGAAATGTTGAAATTGCTTTTGGTTCATTTTCTGGGATGTTTCTAAAGTCTCATAGCTGCACAGATTGTGCTTGAGGTTCTGCCGTACTACTTTGATATATTGTGCAAAAATCGAATCGATAATGATAAATAATCGATAACCCAATAAGAAGGTTGTGGATCTCCAATATAAGCAAAAATTCATCTGTCCAATGAGGAAGATATCCGGGAACACTTCTGTGTAGCCAAAACTAAATTGACAAGTAAATCACACAAGTTTCAGGCTTGAGACAGGTCACGACTACCTCGAGTATTTTCTCAAACAAAAACTACATCCACAACCTTCACAAGCTTCGGAATACAACAAATACTTCCCAAAGTTACAACATAAAATTGTGCAAGGCATTGTAAAATACTATAGCTCCTATATAAAAATGACATACAAGAACTCCCAGTCTCAAGTCTCTATAGCTTGTCTAAGTGATTTATGCTGCAACAGTCTTTGGCTTCGCGCCAATTTTTTTCCAGGAAACACTAGGCATTATCTGCTTTGTGTCGACACGATCCTTATATTGAACAGCAAAGTTCAATAGAGAGTCGAGAAGAGAATCAGAAAGAAGGTGAGGTTGTAGTCCCAGCTCAATAAGTTTAGTATGTTTGGCATTGTAGTAGTGTTCCTCTGCTTCTACTCTTGGATTGGGCACTGATATGGCCTTCACCTCAAGGCCAAGTTTTTGCCCTGCCTTGGTGACAAGGGCTGCAAGCTCATTTACTGAAAACTGCTCTGTGAATTGGTTGAAAACCCGGAACTCTCCTGGTTTTGCTGGATTGGCAATTGCAATTTCAACACATTGAACTGTATCTCTGATATCCAAATATCCCCTGGTCTGTACAACACAAAAAAAACACGTTAGAAAAGCAAAGAATGCTGTTAAATGAAAAAAGACTTATTGTCAAGGGATTGTTGGTCAGGGTGCTCATAACTTAATATTAACAGTAAGCGGGAGTGAACAAAAATCAAGCCCCACCAAAGGAAGGAAGCCATTCAAATTCACCTTTTATTATTTTCTAAAGACCGTACTGGCCCCCATCTCACCACTTATCTTGCTTTCTGGACAATCGTGTTAGATGCACTATATGAGGTGAAATCATCCAAATCTCAATACCTTCCATGTCCAGAAACAATCTCCAATAGTACTAAAAATTTACTTTCGTGGGTGTTACTAATTCTAGTGCAATGAATTACAAACACATAAAGGGAAGAAATATCAGCTTATATTCAGCAGTTGGGGAGAATGTATGCAGATTACGTCTACAGTCCAGTGATTTTAGCATTTCCTATATAGAAGGTTTCTCAGTCCCTTCCTGATAAAAATATAAGTTTTTTCCGATTTCTGTCTCCGCATTGAATGGTTACAGTCATGGCAATGGAAGAATGAGTTCATTTTAACTCTCTTTTGATGAGCGCAGTTATGGATCATGTCACTGATTATTGAAGTTCACCCTGTTTATGGTCCCAAGAACAATTTTTTTGATATGTTCGTTCGCAAGAACAAATAACAAAAACGTCAGAGATGGACTCAATGTATATCTTATGCACTGTATAAAAGCTAGGAAAGAAGTTTCACTTGAGGACCTATGGATAGAGCTCAAGATTTCTTCAATAGAATTGGTTGTTTATTCATTAAAATGCAGTACCACATGGAACAAGAGGAAATTCGTACCTGCCCTCCTTTACCATACACCGTTAGTGGATGTCCAACAGCAGCCTGAACACAGAAACGATTTAGTGCAGTTCCAAATACACCATCATAATCAAGTCTGTTAACCAGATCCTCATGTATTGCAGTTTCATCAGTCCTCACCCCATATACAACTCCCTGATTCAGGTCGGTAGCTCTGATTCCCCACGCCTTGCAAGTGAAGGCTATGTTGTGGGAATCATGGACTTTACTCAAATGATAGAAGGAGCTTGCTTGTTTGGGATAAGGAAGAGTATCTGTTCTTCCGTTATGAGTAATAGTTATATAACCTTCTTCAATATCTATATTAGGGGTTCCATATTCCCCCATGGTCCCGAGTTTGACCAAATGACACTCTTCCCTAAACTCCTTTATGGCAAATAGTACATTAAGTGTCCCTATCACATTATTATGTTGGGTATAAATAGCTCTTGACCTATCAATCATAGAATAAGGGGCAGACCTCTGCTCTCCAAAATGGACTACAGCATCAGGTTCAAAGGATTTGAAGGCTTCTGCCAAGAACTCAAACTCACATATATCACCAACAAACAGTTGAATATCTTTTCCTGTGAGAGATTTCCAACGCCTTATGCGGTTATGAATAGATGAGATGGGTGTTAGAGAATCTAGACCAAGCTGGTCGTCAAATAATCGACGGATAAGGTTGTCAACAATGGCAACTTCATATCCCTTGTTGGATAGGTGGAGAGCAGTAGCCCAGCCACAATAGCCATCACCACCAATGACCATGACCTTCTTCCTAGTGGATGCTCCATCAGTGGTCTGTTGAGAACCAGAGTCATTCTGTGTTCTGGCTTCTTGGCTCATGGAAACAGCTGAAGCTCTGATCACATATTTTGCAGACCTTTTGCTTTGCAAACTTAGCTTCAAGGGTGAGAAAGAAATTCCCATATTAAAACATGTTGGATTAGGAGTAGAGCATTGGTTAATTGACTTGAAATGCAGCTTTTTGCTGGAAGAGACATCTAAAGAACATGTAGTAGAAAGTAAATGTGCCATGATAGCCGCCTCGATATGAGCCTACCAATTTTCTTAAACCTGCAAAACTAAGAAAGTATGAATCAGAGCAGAATGCAGACTCTTATTCTATCTAGGAAATACAAATAGGAAAGCTAGTTACAAGAAAACTGAAAACCAATACAAAAAAAATAAAAACTAAATTAGCAAGTGTCAGGAAACTGAAAACCAAAAACTAATAAAGATAAACAGCAAGTGTCCTCTTAGAGTAAAAAATTATTCTGTTGCTAGATTTTAAATTTCTCCTTCTGTTAATCAATATAAATTTCAATCACAAAATAGAATCAAGGATATGATGGCTAATACACTTTACCACATTCTTCTAAAAAGAACTGGCCAAAGTTTAAGAATAAAATTATTTTTTGATGATTGATAGATTGCCTGTGAGTTAGCTAGGCCAAACCCTAACTGTGCATTTGAAACTGGAGGGAATATGGACCCACCCTTCTCCCACTTACTTCGAACCAGTGGTATGTGCGCCAAATTCACACACACCGCTGTATCCTTATCACTGAACCAAAATGCTTGGGGCAGTAAAAAAATCACGAGAACACAAACTTTTGGCGAAGCAAATATGCTTGGCAATGAACATATAATCATCCTTGGGGAAGGTGTTTTTTTCACAGAATCAAAGCTGAAACAGGATACACCACAATCAAATTGTAAGTATTGTTGGAAGGAATGATACAGATGGGCAAAGTGTCCAATTGGCATGAGAAGCAGGTGGATCGGAAGATCTGAAAGGGCTTTCCTGCCAGTATGCGCAAAATATGAAGGTTTAAATGGTTCTGGAAATGTGGTCACATAATTGTAAGATTGATAGTAGCAAACAAAAAAGTTGATTTATCCACTACACATTTCAAAGCAACAATAACCATATCTCTTCAGATGGGAGATCATCTCCATCCTAGTCCTTGCCTATTGCAGGCATCGCAAGAGATGCAAACAGCGAATGTCATCTGGAAACTTGGGCTGATGAAATATCAGTCTGGATCACTACTGAATAAGGTAAAAGTTGCTTAATTGAAAGGATAACTAACACAAATATTTGTTCTACACTTCCACTACTAATTGATAATTTTACTAGTAACAACTTTCTCCATCCTCAACATGAATGTGCAATTAGGACGAAGCAACGCATCTTGATGTAATAAACTTCCTAGTGCAAATAGACCGTAAACATGAGTTGTTTTTACAACATTATAGCATAACCAGTGTTCCAAAGAGATGGTTGAACAACATTCTTTCAACAGTTGAAATTAGGATAAGGTCAGTAACAATGGAATAGTTTCACTTAGAACAAAGCCCAAAAAATGGCAGTACAATGGATTTCATGTTACGAAATGCTCAAAAACCTAAGACATTTTCAATACAGACATAAATTTCTCTCCCCCAGTTAGTCTACTCCAGAACAACAAAACACATATTGATAATATTTAGTCAAAACCATAAAGAACAAACTTAGAACAGAAAATAGTCAACTGACTACATAAACCAAACACTTTTTACTAAATATTGCAACAAAAAAAAAGGAACATTAAAAACTGAACCAAGCAGTAGAATTAAGATTGTAAAGAATTAATTTTTTGTAATTAAAATTTTTTAAAAAGCAAATTCTAGAAGCTAAAAGGGTCACCTGGTGATGCTTGTTAGACATAAAATCCTTACAAGAGAGTGAGAAAGGTTTTCATTTATCTGATATTAAAATTTTTGCCCAAGAGATCTCTTTGCCCAAACGGATATTCTCTACATCCCAACCTTGTTGACGACAAAATTACAACTTTCTCCCTCCTTAACCCTTGTCAACTTCAATCTTGTGCCTTCGTGGTGTTACCTTATAACAATTGTCCTTTTATTAAAAATAAAATTATTTATATATTTCAATTTTACTTTTAGAATTAATTCATTTTTGTTATAAAATCAAGTTCACAAGAGATATAATCATAAAGAGAAGAAGACAAGAGATGTAGATAGAAGAAGAGGAATTTTCTTCTTATTCAAGTGTATTCAAGTCTCATATGTATATATTACAATAGTGAATAAACAACTCTATTTATAGAGTGAGAAATCACTCCAAAGGTCATCATATTAAGTCTCATAATAAATAAATATATTCTTATCCAAAAAGGTTCATATAACCTAGTGAATATGAATGGTTGTTCATGTACCAACCTTATGGACTATCCACTCATTATATGAATTTATAACACTCCCCCTTGGATGTCCATAGATAATGTGCCTCGTTAAAACCTTACTACAAAAAACCCTGTGGGAAAAAATTCTAGTGAAGGAAAAAGAGTACACATATCTTTTGATACACACCATTTGTTGCCTCATTAAAAACCTTGCCAGGAAAACCCAGTGGGAAAAAACCTCGATCAAGGGAAAAAGAGTGCAACGCGTATTGTACTCCCCCTGATTAAAACATCACTTAATTTCTTGTGATGATGTCTCCAATCTTCGTACATTGTGGTTGGTATATTCCTTTTTAAAAGAAAAACCACACATTTCTTGAATATGGTGTGTCATTTATTTCAACCAGACGCACTTTTGACTTGCTTCATGGAGGACTTTTATTTCTGCAGAGCAACATTTACTTCATTGATCCCCAAGATATTATTGTGTCTCCACATGCAAACACATAGCGTGATTGAGATAGAACTTTATGCAGATCAGATAAATATTCAGCATCTGCGTAACCAATCAATTTTGTCTTGGATTCTTCGGGATAGAATAAGCCCATAACTACGGTCCTTCGAGGATATTCAATCATGTGTTCAACACCATTTCAATGTCCTTTTATCGGGGAGAAACTGAATCTTGCCAGTAAATTTACTGCAAAACAAATATCTAGTCAAATATTGTTAGTAAGATGCACTAGTGCCCTGATTGCACCAAGATAGAGTTTCATCACCAAGAAACTCATCATCCTTCGTTTGAGATCAAACTGAATCATCATTTATGAAGTGATCTCATAATCATTGGGGTACTCAATGAATGCGATTTATCCATATAAAATTGCATCAAAACTTTTCAGTGTATGTGCACTGTTAGACAAACATTTCATTTGTCAAATTATCAATCTGTAGGTCAAGAGAAAATTCTGTCTTACCAAGACATTTTCATAAAATACAAAGACAATTAGGGTCATTCTTTTGTACCCTTTTCTTTCTTGACTATTGCAATCCATATAAGGATTATTGAGGCTTTATATATTAAAAAAGTTTCTGTCAAACTCTTATATGCTTCAGACACCTCGATTGTTTCAAGGATTTTCATATAACCTTCATTGTCTAGCTAGACATTACAATTATTCATTACATGTATTCAAGTTTTTCATATGTTGCCAGATCAAAACGAACCTCATTGCATCCACCAAAGGAGAAAACATCTCCAATAATGTCAGGATTTTTGCGATAACCTTTATGCCCCAAGGCACAAATCGTATTTGATATCTTACGATTATACTATCGCATAATAATTTATTTGTACCCCACTGACATTATACCTTGATTTATGGACTACCAGTCCAAAATGTCACTTTTCTAAGTGAAACAAAATATACTTGAATTGTGCATTTTACTTGGCCAACCATTTATCTGTCCACACTATATGACAAATTTGAATTCAAGATCCTCGTCACAATTTATATCATTGAGCGCTACCTCATATCAAAGATACCGTCGACGGTTATTTGATATCGATTCCAACAAGACATAACTTATCGAGATCTTTTCATTTTTTATTATTTTAGGTACCTGAACCTTTTTCAAGATTTTATGAAGTGTTATGTCAATGTGCGCTTTTATAGCACTTGCCTCATTATCATGACCATATTGATCATTTGCTCCTTTCTTCTTTAAGAAATTTTATATTTGGAATCAATTGGTCTATTATGCTTTTGGCGTATCATAGACTCTGTCCTTCAAGGACTTCACATTGGAGCATTCGCAGTTGAATTATATCATAGAGTCAGTGCATTCATCAGGCAACTGATTTGCAACATTATGCAACTGAATTATCCCTTGAACTTTAAGTTCACATATTTATTTAACGAGGATCTAGATAATTCATAATTAACCTCACACATAATTTTCAGCTGTCAATCATCTCTCCCCCTAATGTTAGAAAATCTAACATTTATTCCAACCTTATTTGGAAGTTCATCTTTGTGCGTGGTGGAGCAATTAAAATCATGACCGCACATTCAACAATTTAGATGAAAATTATATGGTTCCCGACCCTGAACCAATTTTAATGGGGAAACCTTGTTGGTTTGATGCATACATGTGTTGCTACATGTTAAATAAAATTATCTCATACCAAATCTTATTTGGGAGTTTTGTCTCATAACCATGATTTAGCTATAATTGGAGGCATACAATTTCTGCTAAATCAACCAGCATTATCAATATAATTTCATAGTTTGGAACTGTGCTCTTAATTTTAACAATTCGAGCAAACAACCTTACAAAAACCAATTTGTAAGTTGACAACAAAATACATGTAACCATCACATAGATGCATTAATCATATAGTTGCAAATGATCCATATGACAGGTGAACGAGCCCATATTCACCCTTTTATATGTTCCAAAAATTTAGGGGATTACAGTCCTAACCTTAGCTGGTACAATGATCATTTTATAAAGAGAACAAGCAACACAAGAGAATCATTGAAGAATCTTTATTTCTTCATCATATAAATCACCTGAATTCTCAATCACGTTTGCATCACATTTAATCGAAATGGTCAACCAGTCATGCCAACTGATCTTTATTTTAGTACACTTATAATTTACTTTTACATGTGATTTCATCAGCATGTACATGTTTGTATAGAACAAACAAGAGGAAAAGTGGGGTAATCTTTTACATAAACATTTATAACCATCTTCGGTTGTAGTGATTTATAGTCTCAATATTTATTTTCAATTCATCCGAAACTTAAAAAGTTTCTTTTGAGACTTACTACAACCCCAATATTATTCCTCTGGTAATAGCACAACTCCTTAGAGCTTGCAATTAATTTTATGTACTATTACATATTGCATGACACCATCCCTATGGTGAGCATCTCCTTCAAGGAGGAAATTATATTATTATTGTCATGGTCAAAATCATTACGAGCAAGACGTCTTTCTTGCTTTACTTTTGTTGTACCATAGGTACACAACCAATGACAAATTTGTATTGCCACACAATAATGACCACAATCCTTATAGGCAAGAACTATTTCTTTCTTTTGCCCTTTCGATAGTTCATACCATAGTGACGTATAAAACGTACAATACATTAGCCATTTCTGCCAAATAAAATTTATTTCCTCTCAAATCTCCCGTAGAGATGAGAAGTGACATGTATCATTTTTTCTCAAACCTTCAATAGAGGTGAGTTGTGACATATATCCAACCCATAATGATTTTATCATATCTGGACCCATTCTCTTATAGAATGGTCGAGCATTCACCATACTCATCACAAGTCACATTCTCTTCAAGGAATGGACTAATTATTTCTTTGTATTTCATAAATTTGCATTATAAGCACATTGTCATGGCTTTAAAATTCATCATATTTCTATGACACACCTCAACATCACTTTGAAAGATTAATTGTACCATCAGTTTATCCTCTTGTATCATGATAGAGGATTTATAAACTTGTCAAATTATTGGGTCGACAACATTCACAAGTCCAATGTCCTTTCATACCATTTTGATAATGAAAACTGCCTTCACATTTCGAAGGTTTATTTGGAAAACCCATAGTGTTCTTCCTTTTATAATTACCACAATAATGACTATTATAATTCCGTCCCTTCATGCTCTTTTTCATATTGTTAATCATTTGTCATCTTTCAGACTAACTATTTACTGCTACCACATTTATATGATTGAACGGAGCAAGTGAACATGCGATTTTAAAATTATCATATGTTGCTACCACATTCTTTTCAAGGAATGGAGCAAATTCAATAGGACAAATTTCAAGACTTTTCATCAAAGCCTTAGTCATCATTATATCATCACTATGGTGCATTGACTCAAACTCAATGTCTTATCCATATAAGGCGTGTTATGCCATAATTCTATAGGACTTGAACCCAATCACGGTGCGATAGAACTTCAATCTATCGTCTTATCCTCAAATATTTTATTATGATGCATCCGGACTTTAACCTGATGTCTTACCCTTTTGGTGCGATGAAACTTGAATCCATCGTCTTATCCTTAACCAACGGTATAATAAACCGAAGTACAACATGACTTATCCTTTGAGTCTTTCAAAACATTCAAATTCATGCTATTAAAATTTTATACCTTCTTCTATTTAAGAAATTTTGTATAGCATGTCATATTCAACCAATAGTAGTATATGTCTTCGGTTCCTGATAATTGTTAGTGACTGAATACTATTTTTATTCTAAATCATAAAAATATTCTAGAAAATACATACCTTAATTTATGCATATAATACCTTGATTCTCATAACGAGATCAACCAAAACATGAGTTAAAGAAAAACTAAAACTCAATCTTAATTGGCTAGAGACTCGTGCTGATAACGTGTAATAAAATCAAGTTCATAAGAGAAGACAAGATATGTAGATAGAAGAAGAGGAATTTTCTTCTTATTCAAGTGTATTCAAGTCTCATATGTATATATTACAATAGTGAATAAACAACTCTATTTATAGAGTGAGAAATCACTCCAAAGATCATCATATTAAGTATCATAATAAATAAATACATTCTTATCCAAAAAGGTTCATGTAACCTAGTGAATATGAATGGTTGTTCATGTACCAACCTTATGGACTATCCACTCATTCAATGAATTTATAACAATTTTAAAATTAGTCATAAGTTTTTGAAAAAATTAGTAAAATCACTCCTCCTTATTTATGATTTTTCAAAAGTGTAAAGAGAAAAGTTTGACAACTAATGTAGAATGGGCGAATAACAAATTAACTAAATAAATATTACATATTTGATCATGGAATTAAACGGGGCATGTTGTTGTTTGACTATGTTTTACTTTTGGCAACCAAAACTAACAAATTCATACTCTCTCGTTTCCTATTTACTCGTGGATTTTAACAAATCAAGAAATGATAATAATTTTATTTCTAATATGCTTTTATTTAATTCTAAAAAAATTCTAGTACTATTAGTAATGTATGATTTTTAGAATCAGATAATACATTTATTATACTTGGATAGTTGCATAATCTTTTAAGTTAAGGATAAAATTGTAACTAACCTATGATAATCATTGATGCCTTAATATCTGTGTTACTTTTAAAGTGGACAACTAAATAGGGACGGAGGAAGTACGATATTTGATCATAAGGTAACCTAAGTACCATTATTCATAAGATGATATGTATTATAACATGTGTACTTGTATCGTAAAAAGTAAGAAATGGATCTCAGTACGCTTTATTTGTTTTCATTAAAATTAAAACGTTTGAATCTAGAGACTCATCTAAACGACTAAGATGTTATATCTAGATCTTAACATTGAATGATTAAACTATTTGTTTTTCATGCATAAGTTATTACTTCCTGTGTTTCACAAAGAATGACCTAGTTTGATTTGGCACGGAGTTTAAGAGTATAAAGAAGACTTTTGAATCTTGTTGTTTTAAATTAAAGTTAGGTCAAATGTACAAAATTGTCCTTTGATCTTGTAGCCTTAAACATGTCACGCGGAAAGTTGTTACCAAAAAAAAAGAAGTCATTCTTTTTTAAACAAACTAAAAAGGAAGGAGATCATTCTTTTTTAAACGGAGGGAGTAATATTTAAACATCACACATATATAATTTAAATAATATGAAACGTACTTACTGATGGTAGAATATCTACTTTGAGTGATCTGCTTTCTCTTTATTGTAATAATGATTCTAACTTATGACGCTAGTTTAATTTACATGTAATACCATAAATAATGTTTAATGAAGAATAGATTCCATCCGTACATCGGTTACTTGATTGACGTACCAAATTAGGCTATTACCTCTATAAATTGATCATTCCTCCACCCATTAGGTTAATCACATATTTTCGATATTATTACCTCTATAAATTGATCATTCCTCCACCCATTAGGTTAATCACATATTTTCGATATTATTTTAATCGTGGACAGTTGTGGTAATGCAAAATTAATGCAAGGAGGTAAAAATCAATTGTACGACTAATGTTTTCGCTTCTCTCTAAATTTGAACACGGAATGATTAACACAATTTGTTTTTTAATGTTTAAATATATATAATTTATATGTACATAATAAATATATAATTTAAATAAAAATTAATTAAATACTAGAAAAACTTAATTAAATTAAATCATTATTTAGTTAAAAAATTGAAACATTTATACTTGCTAGTGTGGACAATGGAGAGAGTTTATAGTGGTGGTGATAATGATAATCATTGTTATTAGTGGATAATAATGATGTTGGTGATAGTTGTGATGGTGGAAATGATTGGTGTTGTGATAACTATCATAATGAAGCCCAATCAATAATTTTGATTAGTTACTTATCTTCAAATAATTTCGATTAGTTACTTACCTTTAAATAATTTCTTTAAATATATAGCAGGTAACTTTAGTTAAATTAACGGTTAATTGTGGACATTTCTAAAGTACTTAAAAATATTTTTCGAAATGCCATTAGAAGTCTTACTTGAATATTTGAGTATTAAAGAATTATCCTGTTATTATTTGAATATACAAATTATTATTTTTTTCTTTAAAAAATTAAGTGAGTTTTAAGTATTTTTGCTAACTTGTGAAAATATTTGAGACTTTTAAGAGGATTTTTCTAAAGTCAAAACCCATCATAATAATGTTTACTTTCTAGAAAAATTACTCTTGAAAGATAAAATGGAAAGAATATATTCAATTTATTATGAAATCATATAAATTTAGAAGAAGAATAAAGTAGAAAGAAGAGAAAAGACTTCCTATTCATCTTGAAGTATATATTCAAGATTCATAGATATTCTTTACAACGAAGGAAAACACCTTTATTTATAGGGGAAACCTAACTTTGTCCCTAGGATTCCTAACCATTTCCTAAAAGGACTCCACATAATTAGACATTCACTATAATACAAATATGTTTATAACAGTCCTCTTTGAATATCGGTAGATTATGTGCCTCGTTAAAATCTTACTAGATAAAACCCAGTGAGAAAAAATCTAGTGAAGGAAAAAATACACATTATGGATGCCTCGTTGAAAACCTCACAAGGAAAATCCAATGGGACAAAACCTTGCGAGGAAAAAAGAGTACATCACGTATTAACTCCCCCTAATGACAACATCAATTCAGAAATATGAATCTTCGTTTTCCAAGCTTGTGCATTATCTTCTTGAAAGTTGTAGTTGATAGAGACTTGGTGAATAAATCAACTAATAATATTACTTGAACAAACATGTTGCATGTTGATATCACCATTCTTGGGGAGCTCATGAGTGTAGAAAAGTTTTGACGAAATATGATTCCTTCTATCTCCTTTTATGAATCATACCTTTAAGATCAAAGATTTTTGCAAGTTCCTTCAATTTATTTAAGCAAAGAGTTTCAATTCTAGCCATCAACTTGCACAACAATACTTGTATATGCTTTATGCATTTTGAATATATCTAATTCTTATGGAGATGATAAACAAGTTTTCCAAAAACTTATATATACTTTAGAATTTGAATCCATCGAATATTTTCATATCAATTTTGTCAAGTGACAAGCTTCAATATTAAATGTATGACATCTTCAAGTGTCTAGATTGCAAATCAAATAAGTTTTATGCTTACCAAGATGCATAATTTCACTTTTCACTTGATAATTATTTATATATCAACATGCTTTAATAGACATAGAATTCATATCATCATAATCTTTTACAATATTGCACTATATTGTATCAAAGATATCGTCGACGAACTATCACTTTGTATTGGTTCACAATACTGCATAACTTATTGAGATCTTATCACTTCATTATTTTTAGGTAGATACTCTTCTTTGATCCTCCCTTTTTTTCAAGATTATTTTATTTAGAATTGACTAGTCTATCATGCTTCATGGATGCAGTAGACTATATCCTTAAGAGACATTCAATAGGAGTATTTTACAACTCTCCCCTTATGTTAGACAAACTAACATATATCTCAATCTTTTGGAGAATCTATCTTTGTGCATCATTGTATATTCATTGATTATATACTACATATCAAAATAATCAGATGAAAAATATTTGGTCCCTAACCATAAATCAATTAAAAGAAAACAAGTCATTATTAATTGTTCTAATGCGTACAACTATTTTTGTAGTGGAATATCGTATTTCAGATCAAGACATTCATAAGCAATGATTTTACTATTTGAGACATTTAATGTTACATTATCTTGAAGATTTATCAATATTATCAAGATGAATTATCTTGTTTTTCATATTCTGAAAGTTGTACTCTTAACTTATTATCTTGTACAAACAATTTTGGATTGTCAAACTACTTATTGACAACAAATGTAAATGTGATTATCTTATAGATGCATCTCTTTATCATATCACATTATAGGTGAATGGGGCCATATTCACCTTTAATACTTATCAGTATTTAGGAACTTAGTCTCAACATTAGTTAATCCAATCAACTTATCACGAGAACAAGCGACGTAAAAAATTCTTAAAGAATCTTCTAGTTCTTCAATGTATGTCTATTACTGTGTATGCACATCTTTGGAATGACCAAATTATTAATACTTGTAAACTCCAAGTATGCCATGTGTCTTTTGCTTTAGTAAATTTCCAATTTATTATTATTATATGAGCAAATTTCAACTTTAATACTCCAAGAGTAAATTTCAGATTTTATTTTTTCTCAATTACTCTTATCTCTTCTAAACGTGAGCCGTGATCCCATCACTGAATAGACTAATCTGATTATCAGAAAATTGTGTCTGAAAATCATAGTATTTGCGCCAAAATTTTTTGCAATCTCCACATTGCGAGATGAAAATAGGCACATATGAGACATCTATTAGTATCATGAAGTATATAAACAACCCACTAGGAAAGTGAATATGTCCACAAATATCCTTATGTATGTGTTCCAAGAACACAGGGTATTCAATTTCAACTTTTGATTGGTGATGGTCTCACAATCAACTTTCCTTGATAACAAATAATACAAACAAATTCATAACTTAGAAGAATCTTTAGCTTCTTTAATAGATGTCTATTTTAGTTATCTATAATTCGTCTTATCAATATAGACTCATGATGTCCTACACGATATACTCGCATGATGTCCTAGACGATCATGCCAAAGTATGAAAGTGTTAGAAGTAGGAAACTTTTGATTCACTATAGTATGTGTTACCAATACTTGTCCAATACATATAAAATAATAACACATGTCTGCCCAGAGACATTCTTAGTGATACCACATCTACAACCAAAGATTGCGATCTTTTCCACGCCTAGCATGGTGACTTACACATCATTCACTTTAGAGAATGAATTTGTACATATTTTTAATAAAAAGTTCTTATTCTTCATGAATGGAACACAATCATCTGAGGGTATCATCTTATGATAACTTTATTACCTCATTCTATGTTCATGTGCATTATTTAATAACTTGTCTTCTTTCAAATATATACTACCATATTCACTTTAAGTAATGGAGCAAATTGAATAAATTTCATGATTTCTAATAAAAAACACATCAGTTTTTCTTTAGTAATCATTACATATCAATATAGTGCATTAAGACTCAAATCTAATGTCTTATACATAAAAAAGTGTCTTAGGCCATAAATCGATGAGTCTTGAACCCTGGTGCACAAGGATTTTAACCTTATGTCTTACCCTCTTGATAAGATTGGACATAAATCACCATCTTATTCTTTTGGTGCGATAAAAATTAAATCCACCGTTTTATTCACAATTGAGGCTCAACCTCAAACCTTCAAAATAATTATAATTTATCACTTTTGATGATTATTAATATGATCGTACATTATAATCATACACAAAATTGAGATTATTGATTTATTATAATCAACATTAGTAGTTAATTCATATAGCTTAATAGATCTTATACCTCATATAAAGGTTGGAAACATATATTTCACTAAATTTTGCTCATTTAATTATCAAAATAAACTAAGGAATTCTCTTCTCAATTGGTTAAAATTAAACATATGAAAAGTCGGCAAGTCTTTTTAAATACTTACTCTAGATGGTAACTCTAGATCTGTTATATAAATAATTATAACGTAAAGATAAATCATACCTTACAGATATGAGAATCTTATTACGTAACTTATGCAAGATCTATTTTGCACTTTTTCCATTTTGTATCATAATTCTTTAAGAATAAATCACTCGTGCTGATAACATATTATGAGACTATGTAAATTTAGAAGAAGAATAAAGTAGGGAGAAAGAATGACTTCTTATTCATCTTGAGTATATTCAGGATTCATAGATCTTCTGTATAATGAAGGAAAACCCTTTTATTTATAGGAGAAACCTGACTTTGTCCCAAGTATAATTAGATATTTACTATAATACAAATATATTTATAACACAATTCAATTTTTTGAAAATGGAAAAGAGTCAAAAATAGTTTCAAATTATTCGAAATAGCTTATATTTACTTTAAATTATATTTTGGCTCAATACTATCCTTTCTGTCAAACTATTGGGTCAAAAGTATCTTTTTTTATGAACGAAAGTTGTTAAATATCACGTGGATGTCAAATTGCACACCAATAGATTTTATTGCCACATAGACTAAATCAAATCTTTGACGTTTACCCATGTGCTTATCCTCCTCCTCAATCTTCAGTATGTATCTATATTTTCTCTTCTGTGCAATTTGTAAGTCTTTGGGATTACAAGTGTTGACTTCAATGACGACTACAATGGGAAGCAAAGGGCGGTCGAAATTAGCTGGTTGAGCCATCATGCTCCAAGTGAAAGAATAGATATCTCTTATTACTAGTACAAGGATTGTTGTTCAAGTTGATGGTGTTGGGAATGATAAAATCGTTTGTCCAAAAGTGGAACTCATATTGTCACGACCCAAAATCACAAGTAGTGATGACATCTATGTTCCCAACCAATAGGTAAGTCAACCCAATAAGTTTACCAATTAAACTTATGCGTGAAAAGGTAAGTAACAAACTAATGCCTAACATACCAAGTCTTTGAAATAAATGCGGAAAATAGAAATACCACCCCAAGATTTAGTGTCATAAGTACAAGAGCTTCTAAACTACGATACAAGTTTAGAATTAAATGACAAACCTAGACAAGAGAAATATCTTGTCTAAATACTAAAATAAAATGATAACGGCTAAAGACATAGAAGGAGGCGTGGCCACAGAACAATCAAGTAGCTCATTACAACTCTACAATAATTCAAAACTTAGCTCTGAAAGATCCACGATATGCACTCGAAATTGAAATCCAATCTGCACCACAAAAAAGTGCAACAACTATAGTATGAGTACGAAATCATGTGTACCCAGTATATCTCTAAGACCGACAACGAAGAAATAGTGACAGGAGTTTATGTAAGAAAATTAGTTCTTTACGTATACAAGTCTATATTATATTTACTAGTCAAGTTTCATCAAATAGGCAAAATCAAATATCACGTACTATTCAACCATCAATAAAACCAATAGTCAACAAAAATGAAAGATATAATGAGATGCAATGCAATGTGACACCATGAAATGTCTATGCAGGCGATCTCAACACACTATTATAAAATCAACAACTTCCACACGAACGACTCCCCGTGTCCAAGTTATAATCTCAATGTCTCACCATCCCTAGCATCGACGTTCTCCACATTCCCAGCTCATACTCAATCTCTTACCAATGCATGTGCACAATATGATATCAAAGAAAAAAGGATGATGATGCATCTCAATCAAATATCAATATGATATGTAATCACCTCACTTATCACAATTTATGTGTTAAATAAGGAACACGACGAAACGAAAAGAAATCAAGTCATTAAATACATCAGTTAATGTCCATATGTTTTGGCATTCTCAAATTACAATCTGAAATATTATAGCAATAATTTTTCCCTTTAACAACATCGGTACTCACAGCAATGCCCGTCAAAGCATTGGTACGAGAACCATCTTTCTTCCTTACTCATTATCCATTGAATGCCGAACACGTGTCGTGAATCCTCAAGATTTTGCCTTATTCTTTCATAAAACTTCATAATGTTCTCAGTCTATCAAACATGCATTATTCGTAAGTAAGCAAATTTATTGACACTCATATTGTTATATCTCTAGCCTAGACCCAACACTCATCTCAACCTACAATAAAAATTATAATTATTGGTGCCTACTAATATGTCAAGTTTCATATTCTTAAATTTTTAAGTTTAAATTGAAGTCTTACTTCCTTTAAATATCATAAACTTAATTGTATCCTATAATATGATACAATAAATAATTAATTACATATCTCAATAAAAAACTAAATTTATGATAAAAAACAAATAATAGAGTTTGAAACTAGAGATACTAATTTTGAAACCAAGGCGACAACCATTTAACCCGAAATTGTTGACCACCAAATTTTAAACAATTGTGCATCAACGTAACAATTACACCAAATTTTCTTCTTTAAGGGTTTAACCCAAAATTTCCTATCCTTCTAAATTATTAAGAAATCATTAATTCCCTATTATGTTGCCATTATTGAGTAGCTACTTGATTTTTTTTATTTTTTTTTTGCAGAAAAAGATAACTCCAATTGTTTCTATTCCACTAGTATAATATTAATATTATTTGATAACCTACCTCTAGTAGTTAATGAGTAAAAAAATATGCTCCCTCAAATCTTTCCACCCTTAAAGAAGTGACACCACATAGTGGCTGATTATTAGTGGACAAGGGTAATGGTGTTAATTAATTTTCTTCACCAACAAATATAAAAATACCACATTGACAAAAACATGTATTAAACCATAAATCAATCTGATCATGAAAGACTTAGCCAAAAAAACAATCTTACCTGAAGGCAGAGTGATCACATATTTCTTTTGCATTTTGTGATTTGACGCTGCAGAGGATTGTGATTTACATCGATTAATTTTACATCCCATTTAACTCTAACATTAATTTATACATGGGCCAAGGGCTTCTCCCGAAAGTAGATTTAGGATAACTTATCCACCTACAAGTAATTTTAGTTTATATGAAATATGTACACTTGGTCAATATATCCATTATAACCCATATAACATCAAACTTTCACAAGATACGTGGCAACCCTACCACAAAATCCATAAAAATATATTCCCACTTTAACTTTAGTATAAGCATCATTTAAGTCATATCTTCATGCTTTTGGTGCTCATAATTTACTTGATAACAATTCAAACACGAGATACAAATTCAAGCCCTTCATATGATTCTATCCATACTATTGCTTCAAGTTAAAATACACCTCAATAGGATTTGAATGAATAAAATATCTGAACTATCGACTTCTTTCATAATTAATCAAGTCAACTCACATAATGGAAGAATATAATAAAATCCTTTATCCTTTATACTCCCTCATCATCATGAATTTCCTCCTTGGATTTTATGTATAACATCTTGTCTCAAATCTTATACAATTTTTCTTCACCAAGTTGTTGAACCCGGATCTGATCCAAAAAGAACTACCTCACCTCCCTGTAAGTGAAAATTAAACAAAATTTTAAAATATCAAGTTTCACAAAGTTGTTGTCTAAGGATTTTGACATCTATAGCCACTGGCCACTCTCCTACTGTGCCAAATGTAGACTACCTATACTCACTGTTTTTCAACCTAAGGCATACTATCACATTCACTTTGCGAAAATGATAAACGATAGTCATTCCATCGTCCTTGAGAAATTCTAACCATCTCCATTGTCTTAAATTTAGGTTCTTGTTATTAAAAAATATAATAAAACACCCCGCAATACACAGTATAAATATAATGCCTCTTTAGTTTTAATGCAAGCACCACCACTGCCAAGTTTAACATATACTTAATACTGTTCTTCTCATGAACTTTCAATTATCTTGAAGAATAAGCTATCACTTTCCTTTCTACATTAATACCTAACCACTACTAATTCAAGATGCATTCAGTAAAATCCTTTCCTTACACAGATAAAGTCAAAATAGTAATAGATGAAGTCTGGAGTGTTGTGACGAAAAAGATGAAAACGAAAATCTAAAATAAAAAAACACCAAGCTTAATGTGGAAAAACCCTTCAACACGAAGGTAACCACCATGTGATCGACAAGATTCGAATTGATTTAATATAAAAATAAGAGGGTTTACAAATATTATTCTAATGGCTACCCACAAGTGCCAAAAGAGAACAAACTATAGCTACACCAAAAATATAGAAAGAAACACCACCAAACGCAGTTGTTGTTCAGGACCTAAAACAGAATCTTGTTGACATCGTAATTAGATCTCCACCATTTAAAATCAACCACAAAGATGCCAGGAACACTCAATCTAAATTTTAGCCCGATCCAACGATTAGTTATTTAGGAAACACAGTCTGAAGGTTGTTGATCGGAGAAAAAGACTGCAACAAAAGAAACCTTTTTCTTCTCTCTTATCTCTTGTTGAAATCTCTCTCAAAAATCTCTCTTATGTCTTAATGTCTTTCAAAGACAATACTACTGAGTAATTGGATTATTCTCTCAAGACTATATAAATAGATTTGTGGTTTTCCTTACAAAGCTAAAACCAACTATAAATAGGATTATAATTCCAATCCTTTTCCTAATAGAATTGGAAACTAAATAAAGAGAATAGTTCTAAATCTTTTTTTAAGTAGGATTAAGGCATGAGCCCTTTGGCTGGACATGGATAATAGCCAACATTGAGCTTTAGAAAGCACACCTCACACAGATCAAGCCATTGAAAAGCCACTTACTTTTAGGTTAATCTAGTCAATGCAAGTGGAATGAATGAGAGAACCACTGGTACTAACTAACTAGGCCTAAGAACTCCAAATATCATAACTAAAATAGGTTAGATTCAATTTCAAACTGCCTCAATTCTCTTGGGATCCCCCATAGTACATTTCTTGATCACTACACATTTCAACTGCGCCACCAAATTAATCGAAACTCGCACTTAAAAAAATATAAATAAAGCTTAAGTTTCTTCAGATGTTAAAGAACCATCTTCAAATAATGCTCGTGATCCTTCCTACTATGGGAGTATATCAATATATCCTCGATGAAAATAATAACAAAGGAATCACAATATGATAGAATCACCCAATAAAAGTATACTTGATCCAACAAAATTTCTTACTCAACAAGTCTTGTTATTGTTCTTTTAAATTCATCGGAGTATTCCAATAAGAATTAATAGAAACATGACAAGTGTCGAACTATAAGTCAATACTAAATTTGATATCAAACTCATTAATACCCTTAAAAAACTCGTTCACCAATTGGAATTGGCTTTAAATGAGACATATCATCACTAGTATCCCAAATATAAGACGAATAGGTGAAACAATACTTATTCCCACACATTGAAACTTTAGAGACGAAAATAACTTTCTTTAATGGGTATTGACAGTCCTGCCACTTAAGTTTTGAAATATCAGGCATATTTGAAATTAGTATAAAACTGTATGATGTAGAAAAATTTACTCCCTTTTTTATATGATATTAAAGTATAACACAATTAGAATAGTTAAGTTTCTCCACGTTTCATATACTATCCAGTCAACAACATAAGATCGATATAATTGATCTACCACTAAGAATTATCTACCAGTTAAGAATATATGCAAACATCGAAAAAGAGCTTTAAAACATATTCAAATCCAAATTAAGTATGTACTTACGTAGTAGATCTATATTCGAGATAAAACTATAGTCAACCGAGAGCATATCAAATGATACTTTGAATACCCTTGATTATCCCAATACAATTAGTTATTTATGAAGGTAATATTTCCAATCACTGCTATATTGGTCTCCTTTAACTAAAGATTATTTATCCCCTCTTATTTTCAATTATTATTGCTAATCCTCAATTCAATATCTTGAAAGCCCCTCACATTATGAGTTTATCAATATCTATCATTTTCCCTACATTAAATGTTCTTACTGATTGATATCCAATTTAGCCTTTATAATCTCTTGATGTATTCGACTTGACAAAACTCATGACTTCTATCAAATGAATATCAATATGGTCATTGTGTCATCCAACTTGAACTCTTCAAATTATCTTTAGTATACTTCTAATTAAAAATACAGAATGAAAATTTTTTCGTACGAATCTTATGATAAGTCTTACCATCTCAATTTTCATCACAATTAAACACATTTTATTACATTGTCCTTCCTCAACCTTTCCTCCTAGCCTTACAATGTACCCTCCCATTAATCAATGATCCTCTTAATTTTACACTTTGTCTTTAAGATATTTATATCGTACCATCTCATTATTGAATTATCAATTTATTGTTGATAAACATTAGTCATAAAATCAACATATAAGTTAAAACAAAGTTGGAGTATCCTTATCATAATCACACCTTGAGAATTTATTAGTAATTTATCTTGTTAACCACAAAACATTCAAACAATATCACATGCTATCATCCCCTAGCACTGGGGTCAAATTTGAAAACGTCTATTCACCATCGGTGAGAGAATGGATCAAGAAGTTTAATCCTCAAACTAAACCACATACGCACTATAATTAATGAAAGAAGAAAGTTTCCTAAAGTCCTATAGCCTCTCGAAGATAAGTAACAGATGTCTCTGCATTGATCCACAAGGCTCTACTATACTAAACTCGTGTACGTGTGAAATCGATGAACTTAGGGCTCTAATACCACTTTGTCATGACCCAAAATCACAAGTAGTGATGACATCTATGTTCCCAACCAATAGGTAAGTCAACCCAATAAGTCTACCAATTAAACTTATACGTGAAAAGGTAAGTAACAAACTAAAGCCTAACATACCAAGTCTATAAAACAAATGCGGAAAATAGAAATACCACTTCAAGATTTAGTGTCATACGTACAAGAGCTTCTAAACTACAATACAAGTCTAGAAATAAACAACAAACCTAGACAAGAGAAATATCCTGTCTAAATACTAAAATAAAATGATAACGGCTAAAGCCATAGAAAGAGGCGTGGGCCACATAACAGCCAAGTAGCTCACCACAACTCTATGATAATTCAAAACTCATCTTTGAAAGATCAACGATATGCACTCCAAATTGAAATCCAACCTGCACCACAAAAGAGTGCAGCAAGTATAGTATGAGTATAATACCACGTGTACCCAGTATATCTCATAGACCGACATCAAAGAAGTACTGACTGGAGTTTATGAAAGAAAATTAGTTCTTTATGTATATACATGTATATTATATTTACCAGTCAAGTTCTATCAAATAGAGAAAATCAAATATCATGTACTTTTCAACCACCAATAGAACCCATAATCAACAAAAATGAAGGATGTAATAAGATGCAATGGAATGTGACATCATGAAATGACATGCCTCGGATTTCAAGTACTCTCTCAATTGTGCATACATGAGACTCCTCGAAAATGCATTGAGAATTCATGACCCATGGGGGACTCGCGAGGTCCATATATCAACACGGATGATCTTAATGTGTCTGTGCAGACGATCTCAACGCACTATCATAAAATTAACAATTTCTGCACGGACGATCTCCACGTGACCAAATTATAATCTCAATATCTCACCATTCCCAGCTCGGACGATCTCTGTGTGCCCAAAAATCATACTCAATCTCATACCAATGCATGTGCACAATATGACATCAAAAAAACGGAATGATGATGCATCTCAATCAAATATCAATATGATATGCTATCAGCTCAGTTATCACAATTATATGTGTTCAATAAGGAACACAACCACACCAAAAGAAATCATGTCATTAAATACATCAATTAATGCCTATATGTTTTGCATTCTCGAATTAAAATCTGTCATATTATAGTAATAAATTTTTCCTTTAACAATATTGGTACTCATACCAATGTCCGTCACACCATTGGTACGAGACCCCATCTTTCTCCCTTACCCATTATCCATTCCATTTTTAATCTTTAATTATCAAATGTTCCTCAACGAAGTCTAAAAGTCTTAACATACCTTGAATGTCGAACACCTCTCGTGAATCCTCAGGATTTTGCCTTTTTCTTTCATAAACTTCATAATGTCCTCAATCTATCAAACATGCATTATCCGTAAGTAAACAAATTTTTAGACACTCATATTGTTATATATCTAGCCTAGAACCAACACTCTTCTCAACCTACAATTGAATTCATAACTATTGGTGCCAACTAACATGTCAAGTTTCATATTCTTATAATTTTAAATTTAAAATTAAGTCTTACTTCCTTTAAATATCATAAATTTATTTGTATTCATCTAATATGATACAATTACTAATTAACTACATATCTCAATATCAAAAATTAAATTTATGATATGAAACAAATAATAATGTTTGAAATTAGAGCTTCTAATTTCAAACTAAGGCGACAACCATTAAACCCAAAATTGTTGACCACCAAATTTTAAACAATTGTGCATCAACGTAACAATTACACTAAATTTTCTTCTTTAAGGGTTTAACCTAAAATTTCCCATCCTTCCAAATTATTAAGAAATCATTAATTCCCTATTATGTTGCCATTATTGAGCAGCTACTTGATTTTTTTTTATTTTTGCAGAAAAAGATAACTCCAATTGTTTCTATTCCACTAGTATAATATTAATATTATTTGATAACCTACCTCTAGTAGTTAATAAGTAAAAAAATGTGATCCCTCAAATATTCCCACCCTTAAAGAAGTGACACCACGTAGTGGCTGATTATGAGTGGACAAGGGTAATGATGTTAATTAATTTCCTTCACCAACAAATATAAAAAGACACCATTGACAAAGAGATGTATTAAATCATAAACCAATGTGATCATGAAAGACTTAGCCAAAAATAAAGAAAATCTTGCCTGAAGGCAGAGTGATCACATATTGCCGTTTGTGATTTGATGCTACAGAGGATTGTGATTTCCATCGATTAATTTTACATCCCATTTATCTCTAATATTAATTTACACATATAGCCAGTTAAAAATAATTAATTACTCTTCATAGCTATAGTATTATAATTACAATTTGTGGCTACATGTTATATAGAAGAGAGAGGTGAGCGAGACTGGGAGCGAGAGAAGAGAGGCGAGAGAGAGGGGGCAAAGAGTGGGATAAAAGTGAATTGTATATTTATATTGGTTAGATAATTGTATATTATATATATATATATTTGTATACATGGCAAGAGAGATTTGGAGAGGGAGGAGAGAGGCGAGCGAGAGAGAGCAGAGAGTGGGAGAGAGGTGAATTGTATATGTATATAATTGTATATTATACATGTACGTTTGTATATAGGGAAAGCGAGACTGGGAGATGGAGGAGAAAGGCAAACGAGATTAGGAGAGGGAGGAGAGAGGTGAGCGGGAGAGGGAAAAGAGTGGGAGAGAGGTAAATTTTATATGTATTTAGGTTAAATAATTTGTATATTATACATATGTAGTTGTATATTATGGCTTATTATACATATACAAAACATGACTAATTATACAAAATCGAAGTCAACCCACGTAATTAATGTATAATGTTAGTCGCGAGTGGTAATTATAGCAAAACTATAGCTATGATGATTAATTAAATAGTATACGTTTATGTTATGGCGTAATTTTCCCCAAGTAAATTACATGGGCTATTAACCATCAACTTAAATTGCATATTTAGACTCTATTTGTGAATTAAATAGTCGTAGTTAATGAATAGTTTAAAATTTTCAATTTAAACTTTTGGAAAGAGTTAAAATAATTCTAGTTCTCAAAACGACCTAGCGGATTGTTACACAACGGCCCCGTCCTGGATAGAATAGTCCCGCCCTATTTGCTTGCATGGAAACAGAGAGTCGAATTAAGAGTTTGAAACCCCCATTTCATAAAACACCTTCATCTTATGACACACAAAATCTACATGTTCACGCTAAGATTAGTTTTGAGAGTTCTACTCGTCTTAATTCGATTCCATAATGAGTTCCTTAACATCTTAGCTATCTACTCCTGTAATGAAATTCTTTGTTAGGTTTCTCATTCACTACTACCAGATCTTCCTAAAATTAACTAATTATGATTTCATCCAAGTCTAACTAGGTTAGAAAACTCAAGTTACTACTAAAAAGTTTTTTGACCTAAATTCTCTCTCCGATGGCTTTTCTATAATGCGGGAACATGTTGTTACAATCGATACCACTTAAATCATTACTTGTCTTCGAGTGACAAACTAGGAAAAATGAGCTAAATTTAGCGTGGAGTAGTACCTGAATCGACGAACAACTGGGTATTTGTCTCACATTTCCTTCTCAATTTCCCAAGTTGCTTCCTCAATCAGACAATGCTTTCATTAAACTTTCACAACCTTAATATCTTTGTTCCTAAGCTTCGAACATCCTAATTGAGAATTGCAATTCGTTCCTTCTTATATTGGAGGTCTTTGTCTAACAACACTTAAACCTATTTTTATAATGTAATCCCCGTCACGATGATGTCTCTTTAACATTGAGACATGAAATACCATATGAACTCTCGATAGGTTAGGAGGTAAAGTTAGTCTATATTCTACCCGCCCTGCACAATCAAGAATTTTTATGGTCTAATCTATCGAGGACTAAACTTTCCCTTCCTTCGAAATCTCATCACCCCCTTCATGGGTGATACGTTAATAAGAATTATCTTACCAGTCTCAAATTCCATAACTCTTACCTTATGGTCTACATATTTTTTCTGTCTACTCGGGGTTGCTAAAAGCTTAGCTTGGATGTTTCTCACTTTATCTTAAATATCTTTCACCAAGTCAACCCCAAAAGGTTTCACATCTTTAGCCTCAAACCATCATATAAGTGATCTACATCCCCTCTCATAAAATGCTTCGAATAGTGTCGTATTAACGTTAGAGTGGTAATTGTCATTATAAGAGAACTCACACAAAGATAGAAACTTATCCCAATGTCCTCCAAAGTCAATAACACATGACATCAACATGTCCTCTAATACTTGGATATTCCTCTCCTACAGACTGTCTGTCTGCGAGTGAAAAGTTGTACTAAAAGTGAGTTGTATGCCCAATTCATCATGTAATTTCCTTCAAAACTTGAATTTGAACTACGTACCATATTCTAAGATGATAGAAAATATAGCCTTACTATCTTTTTTACATACACCTCAGCCAATTGTTGCACATTATAATCTATCCTGACTGAAATAAAATGGGTTGACTTTGTCAATATGTCAACCTTTACCCGAATAGAATCAAACTTCCCAAAGTCTTGAGAAGACCAACCATAAAATCTATCATTATTCTTTACCACTTCTATTTCAGAATTGGCATTGTCTAAAGCAAATCTGTCGGCCTTTGATGCTCATATTTTACTTTCTGATAATTTTTACACTTAGCCACAAACTCTGATATATCTTTCTTAATCCCCGCCACCAATATAGTCGCTTCAAGTCTTGGCAGAGGCGGATCCAGGATTTCGAGTCTCTGGGTGCCAAGTAGGTTCATCGGTTAAATTAATTTTAGGCTTTAGTCGAATTATTCATCTTTTTGGTCTATGAAAATATGAACAATAATAAGATGACAATTTTTGTATTATATATACTACAAATTCTTTGTGCATGGATCATGCTAATCTTTTCCGCATTATTTCAATTTTATTAGATGTCTCCAACGAAGCAAAAGTTTATCATTTTTATTTAGATGCTCTTGTTGAAAGTCGAATTCAAGACGGACAACGGAAGATTTTTTTTTCTCACAATGTATTTGGAAAAATCACTTTAGCTCAATTGTTTGACTATTTGAACTCTTACCTTATAATTTTCCCTTCGCTTCCTTACCTCCATATATAAATATAAATTTTCACCCCACATTTGATTGAGATCATAAAGTAAACAAAGTTAAAACTTTCAATTATACTATAAATAACATAAATATTCATCATTCATGTTTAATTGTACTTGACAAGTTTTTACATTTTTAAAACGATCAATGATGATATCACTGCTCATATTTATAATGGATCACGTTTTATGGAACCTGCTAGTCAAATATACTTATAAATTGATACTCCATATTAAGACAACTATGAGAATCAAACAAAAAAAAAATAATGTGTCGCTATCATATAGTAAAGAAGCAAGTTGAAATTGCAAAGGGGTCTCAGCAGCAAGTTAAAAATTGCAAAGGGGTCTCAGCAGCAAGTTAAAAATTGCAAATTAAAAAACTCCCATGGCCTCAGTGAGATTCAAACCCGCGACCTCCATATCAGATTATGACCCTTAGCCAGCCGCGCCAGAAGGCCTTTTGGTTCCCTGGGTGGCACGTTTAATATTTTTAATTATATTGTAGATATATACCTATATATATATTTGAGTTTCTGTTGAAGTATGTGGGTGGCGTGGCACCCCTCCTACCCTTAGTAGATCCGCCCTTAAATCTTGGTACATCTTGGTCACACCTGGATGAATAGAAAACTGTGAACCATGAGATTCCGTCAACATGTTCTGAATCATGTCATCTACTCGAAGGACACAAATATTTCCTTTAAAACTGAGCACATACCCTGTATCAAGAACCATATCTTTTTGTCTTACCATACACCGACTTCTTTCTAAGCTCTTTCAAATTCTCATCCTTAAACTGTTTGGCCTTGATCTCTTTGATGAATGTGGCCCTTACCTCAATGTTAGCTAAAAACCCACCTTTATCTGAGATGCATAATTACATGAACTTAGATTCTATGGTTTTAATTTCCTTAGCCAAAGGTCGCTTGTATACACTAAAGTAAGCTAGACTAAACATACTTGCCATCTTTCGACTTAGCGTGTATGCCACTACATGAGCCTTACGTTGATAATATTGGATGGTCACATCTTAATCCTTGAGTAACTCCATCTACCTTCATTGTCTCAAGTTTAGATCCTTTTGAGTGAGCACTTGTTTTACACTACAATGATCAGTAAACACATCACACTTTACACCATAAAGGTAATGCCACCAGATCTTAAGAGAAACACAATCACTGCCAAATCTAAATCATGTTTTGGAAAATTCATCTCATGCACCTTCAACTGTCGCGATGCATAAGCTGTAATATTTTTATCCTGCATTGACACAATACCCAAATCCGAATGGGATGCATTACAATAAATGATAAAATCCTTACCTTTCACCGGTAGTGCTAGAATAGATGTTGTGGTCAAAGAGTCTTGAGTTGAAAACTCTTATCACATTTTCTGGTCCATTCAAACGACGCCATTTTCTTGTCAACCTTGTTAAATGCGTGGAAATAGAAGTAAAGTTCTTCTCAAATCGACGATAGTGGCTTGCGAGCCCCACAAAACTCCTAACTTCAGCCACAAAGCTAAGCTGAACCCAACTCTTAACCGCTTCAATCTTTGGGGATTTACCATAATCCCTTCCCTTGAAACTACATGCCCCAAAAAGGCAACCGAAGTCAACCATAATTTGCACTTAGAAAATTTCGCATACAACTTTTGTTTCCTAAGAACACCCAGAACAATATGTAGATGGTCAGCATGTTCTTTCCCACTTTTTGAATAGACCAATATCATCAATAAATACTATAAAAGACGAATCAAGAAATGGTTTGAATACACCATTCATAAAACTCATGAAAGTTGCAGGCACATTTGTCAACCCGAACGACATAATTAGAAACTTATAGTACCCATAGCGAGCTCTAAATGTTGTCTTGGGTACATCTTCAGGCCTAATCTTTATTGATGCTAACCAGATCTTAGATCAATCTAAGAGAAAACTGATGCACCTTGCAATTGGTCAAAAAAATTATCTATTTGAGGCAATGAGTACTTATTTTGAATGGGGACTCTATTCAATTGTTGGTAGTCTATACATCGTTATACTACCATCATTTTTCTTAACAAACTAGAAGCACCCCATGTGGAAGCACTAGGACGGATAAAACCTTTATCAAGAAGTTCTTGGATTTGAGCATCAAGCTCTCTCTATTCTATCAGGGTTGTGCGATACAGTGGGATAGAAATGGGGTGGGTACCAAATACCAAATCAATGTAGAAATTTATACCTCTATCCGAAGGCATACCAAGAAAATCAGTTGGGAACATTTCTCTGAATTCTGACACCATAGGAATAGACTCAATAGAGGGAACCTCAATATTCAGAATATGAGCCAAATATGTCAAACAACCCTTCCCCACCAGTTTTCTAGCCCGAATAGAGGATATGACCTTAGATGTCTTAGATTTGTACACCCATTCTCACTATTACTTTTCCCTGCCCGAAATCTCTATAGTTATAAACAGTGTTACAATTAAGCACAACATAATAAGGGGTAATCAATTCATGCCTAAGATTATATCAAAGGTAGTCATATCCAAAATCACCAAATTATCCCAAATTTAATAACCCATAAACAAAATAGAACAAACATGATAGACATGGGTGACTATGACACTCTCTAACTAGGGTAGAAATATGGATGTGGGCATCAAGTATAGCACATATCATATCAAATCCAAAGGTAAACTAAACGGACACATAAAAATAAGTAGAACCTGGATCAAATAGACACATTAGCCATCCGGTCACAAACAAGAATAGTACATGTGATCACTACGTCAGAAGACTCTGCCTCATTGTTGCTTGAAAAGGCATAACACTGAGCCCTGACATCTTGACAGGTGACTTTCCTGCCTGGCTGTGTCAAACCTCTGCCTATGTTTTCCATTTCCTCGACCTTCACGGCCTCGTTAATTTTCTCCTCGCCTATCTAGTGAACATCGTCGACCATTATTACCATTTCTCGGGGGTAACACTGTTCTAGTCTACGGTTGCACAAAATCCAATATGCGCGGTCGGTGATAATCTTTCCTCAAATGCCTTTCATTATTATCAAGTGTGATTAAAAGATGCCTGCTGCTCGTCAAATGTGCAACTATCTGGCTTTCTTGAATCAAATTTTGATGTGGATTTATCGAGTAATTACCTGTAGAAGCGGGCATAACAGGACCCATCAAAGGACGGAAAAAGACATCAGAACCTACAGTTCTACCCACCTTGGGGACAGTAAAAGAAATAGAGAGTTTGGTGGGAGTTTAAGTTGGTTGAACTGTGCAAAGAATTCCAGGACCAACCAGTCCATTCAGGAAGGACATAATCTATTGAGCTAATACTGGTTCTAAGGAAAGAATTCATGTAGTCTCAGCATGTACCTCTTTCTCTTGCCCAACATCCTCAGCATTCTCAACATCAATATTTTCTTCTATCTCTTCATGATGTGCACGAGGATTTTAATTTTTAGGAGTATTCTTAACGGGATCCTTTACCCCTAATGGGTGCTACTCTTCCTCTGCCCTTGCACCTTGATCGCCTCTCCCTCTGCCTATATCCGGACCTCTCACTGTGGATTCCCCAGTTGGCTCATTGACAGGAGTTATGGGCCTGACACCGTTGAACCTAGTATTAACCATCTGCAGATAGAAAATTGAAGGAGGTTAGATACCAATTCGAATCGTCAGATACCAATTGGAATCAAGTTATACCACGAAAGGAAACGAGAGAAAATGGAGAATTTTCTAAATTCCTATAGCCTCTCCAAGAAAAGTACAGACGTCTCCATATCGTTCCCCAAGACTCTACTAGACTCATTTTGATATGCTGAATTAACGAACCTAGGGCTCTGATACCGTGTCACGACCCAGAACGTCTTGATTGACACATACGCTAAACTTTCAGTGGGAGAAGCATTAATACTAATAGCTAACCTAAGAGCTACACATTTAAAGATAAGAAACCAGGTTTAAATGTACAACTAAATTAGAGTTCCCTTAAGCACCAAAAATCTTACGGCTATCAAAACATTGCAGAAATATTCTCTAGAAACTGAAATTCAATGTATCAAAACTCTAAGAATGAACCATAAGTCTAAAGAAAAGGGCACAACCTCAAAAGCTAAAACAACTGATCATTTATTGTACTAATCTATGTTCGAATAAGTGGGATTGAGCAAAAAAAGAACTCATGACAACATGGAAGAATTAGCTCACCTTCTAATTTGATTGATTACTAATCTTCTAAACAAGCTTTGTTAGTATCCGCCAGAAGATGTCAATTTACTTAACAAAGAAAGAGCAAGTGCGGTATGAGGACACAACCATAATGTACTGATAGAATCACATAGATATTCTCATAATATATACAACAGTTACAACATGGTAAACATGCATATATAGAATATAACACATATATCGATTATCAATTATGAACAACTTATAATTTCACATTCTCTTTAACAAGTAATTACGACAATTCAATGGTCCTCGCATAGTACTATACCCAAATTGTTAGTGCATTGAAACATGGTACCCGATCCAAGTCAGCGTGTCAAAATATGACACCCATTTTAATACGTATTTTAGTACGTGACACCTAATCTCAGTTAGTGTGTTGGAACATAACATTCGATCTATTCAATAAGCCACAATCACAATCACAATGTACATTCTCGAAATTATACAATCAAGTGTTAATTCATGACATACAATTATTTATTCATAATCATTTGCTTTAGGTTGGATTAATAGTGCAACATTCACATACATAGATACATACCTTACGATGAAGTAATTACTAGCATACATCACACAAAATAAGAAATCAACCATCACCTACCTCAAAAACAAGCTTGAATCTTCTTAAGAAACTTGATTCTTCCCTTTCCAGATTCTTTTTGCTTGTTCTAGGTCTACAAAAAAATCCATTCAATACGAGGATCAATAATTAAGGTCTCATTTACCCGGATTGCTCAAAACCAAACCCAAGGCCCATATTATGAACCTAAGGTGCAACTAGGGCTTTTTTCCACCATCCAATTAAGTTTAAAACCCTCGCCTAACAATATGTAATCATGATTCTATGTTCTATAATGAAAAAGTGGATTTGGGGAGTGAAAACTTTCCTTTAGCACCGAAAGTCGTGGGAAACTGTCAAGAAATCAACTGGGGTCATCTTTAAGCTCTCAAAAATGAAAGTTACAGAAAATAACATTTTTGGGGTTTATTATGACTTAAGCTGCAATTGTCCTGCTATGACGACCCCTATCCCACCACAACGGCCCTGCCCCTGTCAGGAATAATCCTACCTTTGCGTATTGCACGGAAACAGAGAGTCAAATTAAGAGTAAATTTCGAACTCCCATTTTACAACACACTTTCATCCTATGACACTCAGAAACTACCTGTTCACACTAAGGTTAGTTTCGAGAATTATACTCTCCCGAATTCGACTTCGTAAAGTCGAACGAGTTCCTTAATGTCTTAGCTATCTACTTATGTAACCAAATTCATTGTTAGGTCTATTATTCGCTGCCAGATTTTCCTAGAACTCACTGACTCGGATTTCGTTCAAATCTGGACTAGGCTAGAAATTCTCAAGTTACTATGAAAAAATTTTATGACTCAAATTCTTTCCTCGATGACTTTCTTATAACAACGGAAACAGGTCGTGACACATAAAGGTGGATATCTTAAAGAAAATAAAAGAGAAATAATAAATAAATGAAAGGGTATAAGTTTCATAAAACTTAAAAAAAAACAAATATACGTACAATGGTTTTTTGATAAAATATTCAAATCTGTTAACTAAACAAAACATTTTCAGAAAGAAAATAAAAATATGTATGCAATAACCATCATAAATGTATATGTAACTACCATTAAGTATGCAATAATTAAGAAATATTAATGTGATTTTGTTAAAATTTATAATAAGTATGCAATAATTGAGAAATATTAATGTGGTTTTGGTTAAAATTTATAATAGGTTGTATCTATTAGAACATGTTCTATTAATGAAGCAAAGAAATTAGGGGGTTTAGGTTATTAAAATTTAGGGGTTGTAGTTATTTGACTTATTTCTAAGTAATAATGCAACCAAGAAATGAGGGGTTTTGGTTATGAAAATATAAGGCTTCTGTATATTTCATCGTGTAAAGCTTACCTGAATTTGTAATTCATTTAATGAATTAAGATGAATATATGTTACTTCACGAAAACATTAATGTCTTTCTAGTTCACCATCCTTCGCTGTGATGTGAGAGTTTTTTTTTCACCCACTATTATATGGGAGTTACGAAAATGAAAATGTGTGAATTATAAAGTTAATCTTTTTAATAAAGTAATTAGAAATAAGAAATACTTAGATTATTAAAATGCCTAACATATATATGTTTTGAAGAAAAAAAGTAACTAATTGATTTTTCAAAAGGATAAAAATGTCTAACAATTTTCTATGAATATTTTCTTCTTTGATTTTTTGACTTAACATCTTTCCAATTTTAGAATTTATAATAATAATAATAATAATAATAATAATAATAATAATATATAATTATTATTTAATATTTAATTGATTAGCTATTTTATAATTTTTTTATTTAGTGTAGAGGCGAAATGGTTTTTATAGTTATTTTTTTTGTGTAGGGATAATGATATATCAACTTTTTAACTTTTTTTATTTTCACTTTTAATAATATATGATATGATGAAAAATTTATTTTAAATTTGAGCTTATTTAGAGTAGATTTGAGTTTGAGTCATTTGTTGGGATCTTAGAAATTTGATGAACAAATCACTATTTTTATTCAAATGCACATGTTTGAATTTCACCCTATTTCTATAGAGGAAAAAAATGATAAATATATTCTCAAACTATCGTAAATAGTATGTAGATACACTCCGTCATACTTTTGGGATATTGATGCCCTTGTCGTCTTAAAACTGAGCATACATATGTCATAATTATCCACTGGCATTTATTATATTGTGTTACGTGTTCCTATTGTCACGACCCAAATTCGAGCCGCGACTGGCACCCACACTTACCCTCCTATGTGAGCGAACCAACCAATCTAGCCTTAACATTTCAATGTAATAACAACAAAAAGTAATGCGGAAGACTTTAACTCATTAATAAAAATCAATAATCAACTTCTATAACTCAAGAACTTATCATTATCCCCAAAATCTGGAAGTCATCACCACAAGAACATCTACAATCAAATGACTAAACTAAGAGTATTCTAGAAGCTAAAAATACATAAGAAGCTAGTCCGTGCCGGAGGTTCAAGGCATCAAGACGTGACGGAGGAGATCCAGTCCAAGCTAGAAGTGTTAGCTCACCCTGAAGATCCGGTGTGACGAAGACTGGCTTGAATTACTGTTGAGTCGAAGATGACGGCACGTTTGCTGCATTCCACAATTAAACAAGAAGAAAACAATAAAAGTAGGGGTCAGTACAAACACGGGTACTGAGTAGATATTATCGGCCAACTCAAAATAGGGAACAGTATATATCAAGTATTATCATAAATCAACTATAAAACTCAACATGTAACAACAACAAGTACTATAATCATCAATAAGTACCATCAAATTCACACATGAGGACTCAAGCCCCAATACCATACTCATTTGGGAATCATGTTCGTTAGATTGAGTATATTAACATCTTTCAAGATTCATTATCTTTCCTCCTCTTGTGTCGGTTCGTGACACTCCGATCCCCTAATTCTATGTGTCGGAACGTGACACTCTGATCCCCTACATGTGTCGGAACGTGACACTCTGATCCCCTACATGTGTCGGAACGTGACACTCCGATCCCCTACATGTGTCGGAACGTGACACTCCGATCCACTAAAGCTATGTGTCGGAACGTGACACTCCGATCTACTAATATCATTCTGTAAATCATCAAGCCTTTTCTATACCAAGGCATCCTCAATCCCATTACTTTAATTCATCAAGCCTTCTTCTATACCAAGACATCATCATTAATAATGTATATTAAAGTTTCTTTTCAAGATTTGGGATTCAATATTTTTGATCATGCTTATCTTATCACAATTACATAATCATATTCATGCAAACATACAATTAAGCATATAGTAGGGTTTACAATACTACCAATACATATCATTCTCTATTAAGAGTTTACTATGAAAGCATGAAAACCATAACCTACCTCCACCGAAGATTAGTGATCAAGCAAGCAAATTTTTCTCCAAGCTTTGTTTCTCCCTTCTCATTCGATTCTCCCTCTCTCTCTTGTTCTTTCTATTTTCTTTATTCCAACCCTCTTTCTTTTACCCTAATTAGTATATAATTAAGAATAAAAGATGGCAATAATACCCCACTAATTAACTTAGGGTTACCTCTTTTAACCCCTCAAGAATTTGAGTTATTAATATAAACCCACGAACTTTATAATTAAGGCAAGAATAGTCAAAAACGTCCCTTAAAACTTAACCAGAAATCCGACTCTGCCTGGGATTTGCGCAACCTGCGACGGGCCGTCGTGCCTGCGACGGTCCGTCCTGCAGGTCGTCGCAGAGTTCAGAGACCCAATATTTCCACCAAGGGTCTGTGACGGTCCGTCCTGCCATTCCGTCACAAAGTTCAGAGAGTCGATTTTCAGTACCCAATTTCAGATTCCCTAAGTGTTTTGAAACGAGACCCTGCGACGGTCCGTCGTGCCCATGACGTTCCGTCGTGGGGTCCGTCGCTTCTGTCAGTTTTTCCAGAATTGAAGTCTGTTGCTCAAAACGACTAAACGGGTCGTTACACCTATTTAGTCTTCTATTAGAGTGACGATCATATATGCTCCAGTCTAGATAAGATAAACTAATATTTTATTTTATTTTACAAATTTTAGAAAATAAAAAAGGGTGAAGAACTGAAAATTTAGGAAAGGTAAAGTAAAGCGAAGATTCAAAGGAGTACCAACTTTTTCTTTTTGGCAACTAAATTTTATCGATTTCTTTTTACTTGTTTGTGTACCATATTGAAATTATATTGCCGAAATAAATGCCATCAACTTTAGCGGGGTAAGATTTTCTACTTTACCCAATAAAAAAAGGGAAAAATATATAATAACAAATTATTAATTTAAATTAAATTCTATAAATATAGTTTGATTTAATTGTATCCTATAGTAAATTGTTGCTATTTTGTTTCTCCCTGGTGGAATTTCGTTCGCCATTCTCGTTCTCGCTGACAGTCTCGCTCGCGTTTCTCATATTTATACAAACATAAATGTATAAAATGCGTTTGTGTTCGTGTAAAGCGAGAGAAAATTGTATATATACATATATTTTCGTTCTCCTATCTCCCCTCTCCCAGATCTTGCTCGTCACTCTCCCACATCTCGCTCGCCACTTTCTCACTTTGTACAAACACAAATGTACAGAATGTGTTTGTATTTGTATAAAACAAGAGAAAATTGTATATACAAATACAAATACATATATTTTTTATCCTACACACTTGTGATTATACAAATTGATCATTCCATACTTATCTTTCTCTCTCTCACTTTATACAAACACAAATTATACAATTGATTATTTTGTATATATACCAAAACAAATTATACAATTATTTCTTTTGTATATATATATTGCAAAATACCCATAACTTTATTTTTTATATATGTATTGCGAAATAGCCATAGCAAATATAAAATTTACTATGAAGAGTAATTATGTAAACTATAGTTATAACATATAAATATAATTTTTGTATTTGCTACGGATAAAAATTGTTTAAAGTTTCTTAACTTCATACGCGACTATCTAATTTTTTAGGGAAATGGGTAAACTTTTAAAAATATCATAATGCGAACACTAGTTAAATTTCCACCCAAAAGCGAATAATCGTCCACTCCCAAAGAAGCCCCTAAAATATTTAAATTTGTTGATATTCATAGAATAAAAGCACAAGTTGACCAATTAGGATTGTTTGATATCTGGTTGGAATTATAAAAAAACTAGTAGTGTAAAGGTTAATAAAAATACTAGTAAGGTAAAGGTTAATTATGATTTATTGATGTATTATTTTATATATGTATTACTTATGCAAAAATTAATTATTCAGATGTTAGTTATTCCGCCCTCTATATAGTATAAAACAATATATAGATTTTCTCACAATTTATACATGTATTAGTTATGAGCGTTTCTAAATTATCAATCAAACACTGTATTTAATTTTATATATGCATGTTTTATTTCCTATCTACCTATCATACATCACATAAGTTATACATGAACTAATATTATCTCTGTTCTTATTTATATGTCATCATTTTAGATTTCATGTTCCTTAAGAAATTAAGTAAGCTTACCATTATATACTTATTTAATACTCCCTCCGTTTAAAAAAAGATGATCTAGTTTGACTTGTAACGGAATTTAAGAAAAAAATAGACTTTTTAATCTTGTGGTTCTAAATTAAAGTTCTGTCAAATGTACCAAAATGCGTTTTAACCTTGTTGTCTTAAACATGGCACGTGGAAAGTTAAAGTTAAAGTGTTATCAAAAAAGGAAAGGAGTCATTCTTTTTTAAACAGACTAAAAAGAAAATGGAGACATTCTTTTTTAAAAGGAGGGAGTATCCTTTTAAGAACAAGTTTTCAATCAATGAACATAAATCTATTTATTTTGATTTATTAATTTAACCAATGGACAAATATTATTTACTTAGTTTTTCTGTATTTCTCAAATAAATATTTCCAAGGATAATAACTCTCAAAGGTAAAATGTGAAAAATAATGTTATTTATGCATTAATTTTGTGAATCGACAAATACTCCTTTAGTTCATTTTATTTGTCACTATCTGACTTGGCAAACCACACACTTATTAAGAAAGCAATTATTGATATCGTTATTTACCATAATATCCCTATTAATTGATGTTTAATAGTATTAACTGTTGAAAAATGATACTCAATGCCTTGGTAAAATATGAAAAAATATATTAATTGTCTTTCTTTGATATGTCAAAAGTAACAAGTAAAAATGAAAAATATATTTTGGAAATAAGTGACAGATAAAGTGAATCAAAGGAGTATTAAAAGTCATTTATTTTTAGTAAGAACGATAAGTAAATTAAAAAAAAATGAAGTAGGTGAATAACTTGCTTGGTACAACCTCTGTCCACTTTCTTATTGTCATGATTTATTTATTTTTAGAATCAAATAAGTATTATACGTAACATTTTCTCAATCATATTATTTGAAAATATAAATTTTTTGGTTAAAAAATCAAATAACGTAATCTAAATCAATTTTTAAAATCACTCAACCTGACTTTTGAAAAATTTAGCGTGACAATTAAAATTGAACGAACGAAAAATATCTAGCCAGGTAATGAACCTATAGTATTAAACAAAAAATTCCGTCTGTTGACAGCTGCAAAACGCAAAACATACCCCTCGTACTGAATTTGCAAATACTTAAAAAATCTCATGCCTACCCCACCAAGGCCCGTTCTTATATGTTCCAAACAATCTGCACGTTACGTCCCGCTCTCCCTTCACTTCATCACTCACACTCCATTGATTCACATTCACTCACTGAAATACACTCTCCCATAGAAAATATCTTCAATTTTCATTAAACAAGTTCAAGATTTTTGCCTACGATTCTTTGCTACACAGACAAGGTAAGAGGGTTTTGGTAAGTCTTTTGAACAGCTAACCATATATATATAGCCTTATAACTGAAAAGGGGTATGTATTAATTTTCAAAAAAAAAATATATGTTGTGGCGCCTCCTTGCATATGCCAACAATGTCTAGAGTTGCAGAAAAGTAAAAGGGTTTGTCAGAACAGAATTTCAATTAAAGATTACATCTTTTTACAAGTTGTGATCTTACAATTCTTGTTTTTTTTTTTCTTTTTTGAGAAGAATTTAGGGAAGGGTCTTTTTCAGATCTCTTTTTCTAGCATTTTTCTTATGGCAGATTCAAGAAAGTACATTTCTAGTGAGGAACTGAAGAATCACAACAAACCAGGGGATCTGTGGATATCCATTCAGGGTAAGGTGTATGATGTATCAGATTGGGTGAAGGAACATCCTGGTGGTGATTTCCCACTGTTAAATCTTGCTGGACAGGATGTTACTGATGCATTTGTTGCATTTCATCCTGCTACTGCTTGGAAGTATCTTGACAAGTTCTTTAAGGGGTTTTACCTCAAGGATTATTCTGTTTCTGAGGTATCTACGGATTATAGAAGGCTTGTGTCTGAGTTCACTAAAATGGGGTTGTTTGAAAAGAAAGGCCATGTTTGTTTATTCACCATGTTCTTAATGACAATGTTGTTTTCCTTAAGTGTTTATGGAATCTTGTATTGTCATGGTGTGTTGGCACATTTGATAAGTGGTGCCTTGATGGGGTGTCTTTGGATTCAGAGTGGGTGGATTGGTCATGATTCAGGGCATTATCAGGTGATGAGCACTCGCGGATTCAACAGATTTGCTCAAGTCCTTACTGGGAATTGCCTTGCTGGAATCAGCATTGCTTGGTGGAAGTGGAACCACAATGCTCACCACATTGCCTGCAACAGTCTTGAATATGACCCTGATCTTCAACACATGCCATTCTTTGTGGTATCTTCCAAGTTTTTCGACTCACTCACTTCTTATTTTTACGATAGGAAGATGAATTTTGATTCTTTTACTAGATTCTTGGTTAGTCATCAACATTGGACATTTTATCCTGTTATGTGTTTTGCTAGAATCAATTTGTTTGCTCAGTCATTCATATTGTTGTTATCCAACAAAAATGTGCCCCATCGAGTTCAGGAGCTTTTGGGGGTGGTTTCTTTCTGGATTTGGTATCCGTTGCTTGTTTCTTTCTTGCCAAACTGGGGCGAAAGAATTATATTTGTTCTTGCTAGTTTCACAGTGACTGGAATTCAGCATGTTCAATTCTGTTTAAACCATTTCTCATCTGAAATTTATGTTGCACCACCTAAAGGAAATGATTGGTTTGAGAAGCAAACTAATGGCTCTCTCGACATATCATGCCCTAGTTGGATGGATTGGTTTCATGGTGGATTGCAGTTTCAGATTGAGCATCATTTGTTTCCTAGATTACCAAGATGCCAACTGAGGAAAGTCTCTCCCTTTGTGAAAGACCTCTGTAAAAAGCATGGTTTGCCTTACAGTTGTGTCTCCTTCTGGAAGTCTAATGTTTTGACCATCAGCACCCTCAGAGCTGCAGCTTTGCAGGCTCGGGATTTAACTAAGCCTGTTCCAAAAAATCTAGTTTGGGAAGCCGTCAACACTCACGGTTGAGACTGAGGAGCTCAAGGAAATCCATGGTATATCATTTCCTCATGATCGATGGATTGGAGAAAAGTGCTGCTATATGTATTATTTATTTCTAGTATTGATCAATTGTAACAACAATAATCTGCATCTCCGTTTTACTGGGAATGAATATCTTTGTAATATCTAAAGAGAACAATCGTATTGTGTCATTCTATTAAGGCTTACTTACTTGTATTTGATCTTAGATAACGACAAAAAAGTTCATATTGTCCCTCCCAGGTTCGATTTAATGTATAATATCACCAAACTAGTAGCTTTGCAGGTTACTGCAGAACTTGTTTACTGCTCTAGCACCAGGATGAACGTGTCGTGTTTTTGCTGCCTTTTGGCTCTTTTCCTCAATGTAACTTTGCCTAGGCCCTTGTTAGGGTTTGTTGTCTAGTGAATGTTTTGGATTACAGGTTCAAGTTTGTCAAATGTTTTTGTGATAGAGGAATTCTCTGTTCTCGTGGCCGTTCATGGCATTCATGTGAACCAGTGTCAATTATCGTTTTGTGCATTAAATTTAGTTTAACACTGTTTGATAACAGTGTTTTGTGTTTGTATGCGATGTTGCATCAAATTGCTTGATAACTTCACTTCGGCAAAGTGGTCTTTGCAATAGAAGTACTAGTTTGTTGTTTCTAAGATGCCACAGATAGCCTATCTTTGGAGCTTTCTCTAAACTTGCAGGCCAAAATTTGGTTCCATTTGGCTGTCATGCTGAAATGGTCAAAATATTAAAAACATACATTTTATATGCTCAGAATCTTTTTGTTATATGCTCGTATCTCTCTACCATTTCCATGACTGGGTTGCTCTTTATCTATAAACAAACACTTCATTTCAAGTCCAGCTGGATGCAAAATTTGTACGGTAGATAAGGTATACCGTGTCATTGTTGCGTGAGAGAATTTTTAAGGCTTGAGTCATATGCGGCTCCTTAAAGTTGTCCGTATATTTCACTTAGACACCTCAATTTAGCCTCATACCTATTGAACACTTGAACCTTAACAAATTTATACCAATTTAACACAAAATGATAGTCAAATAAAAGAGAAATATGCGTGCATTTCAAACGCTCAAATGTAACAAATGGACCAAAGAAGCGATGACACATGACAATTGGATTAATTTTTAATTTTTTTTATTTAAATAATCAAAAAGCAATTTAAGAAAACAAAAATTGAATTAATCCACCCCACTCCACCGGCCACCCACCATTCTTCTTCTTCTCGTCGACCTGAACTGCAACCTCCATGGTTCTTCTTCTTCGTCTCCTTTTCACTGGCCCCGGCGTCTCAACGCCAGTCAACAATAGCCTCCAGCCTATTCTTCTTCTCCATTGAATTTTATCCATATTTCACCATTATTGTCAATCTAAGATAATTCATCATTCACCTTTCATTCTTATTGTATTAAAACCTTCTATTCGTTATCTTTCATCTTTTTTTCACTAATAATTATTTATAACAAATTACAAGAAAAATAATTTTTTACAGAAAAGATAATCAATTGCTTCATCGGAATATTATTTTTATCGAAACAATGAAACTTTGCCAAAATATTTGAGACTTTAATTAGATTTACATAGAAAAAGAAAAGAAAAAGAAAAACACAAGAAGAATTTGAGGGGATTGGAGAAAAGATGGACAGGGTGGGTGTGGGTATGTAAAGAGATGAGAGTAGTTACAGGTATGTGAGAAGAAGATCACTTTTTTTATTTTAAATTAATTATTTTTATGCATTATTTATTAGTTAGGCTTATTAATTGAAAAAAAGATCATTTTCAATGGTTTCACGCGCTTGGGGACTGTGAAATACACATTTTTTGCCACGTAAGTCATTTGTGACCAATAGGAACTGGTGTTGAACACATAAGGCGTTCAATAGGTATGAGACTAAATTGAGATATCTAAGTGAAATATACGGACAACTTTAAGGGACAACATATGACTTAAGCCAATTTTTAATGTATAGAAATTCATTTTGCCGGTCTCTAACTTTTCATTTTCTCTTCCTACTCTGTAGTACCTTCAAGTCTCACCTTCCATTTAGTCCTTCCTCTGATATAGAGTACTTTGTTTCTTTTAAATTTATTACTCTCTAACTTTATAGCTTTTAAATTTACTAGTGAAATTGTTCACGTTTCGTGTAATTATAGGAAATATTTATACGATAATAATATGCAATTAGGTTAGTATCAAATATATAAGATAATTTGGATAAAATAGAATTTCGTTTTATATCTCTTTAAGGGCAAACTATTCACATGCATATAGTAGAACAAAATATTCACCATAATGATATAAATGAAATAAGAGATAATACAAACCATGTCAAAGATCAGTGAAATATTCCATATATTGTATTAGACACTAAATGTATTCATAGTTATGCATTGAATTTAGATGGAAAATAAATAAATGAAAATAAGTGGTGAAAATACAAATCATGCCATATTTGTGTGAAAGATTTTTTTAATTGATAAATGTTCATTTTGAGGGTCTCTAAGTCTTTATAACTTTTCATTCGGTCCTTTCTCTAATATAGAATACTTTGTAATATCTTTTAAATTTATTGTTCTCTCGAATATAGGGTACTTTATATCTTTTAAATTTACTAGTGCATGATTATAATATTTATAAGATAAAAATATTTAATATCTATATATAGGTTACTACCAAATATATGAGATAATATTGATATTTTTCTTTCACTAAGACATGATACATTTTTTCCTTTTTTAAACATATAAAATATAATTTCATTTTGTATCATTATAAGGTTAATTATTCATATGTATATAGTAGAACAAAATATTTATTGTGTTGAATTAAATTGAATAAGATGTAATATGTTGAAATAACAATATACTGTATTAGAAATTAAATGTATTAATAATTATGCATTGAATTTAGATGGAAAATACATAAATGAAAATGAATGGTGAAAATACAAATCATGTCATACTTGTGCGAAAGATTTTTTCAATCGATAAAAATTCATTTTCGCGGGTCTCTAAGTCTTTATAACTTTTCATTTTCTTTTTCTATTTTGTACTCCCAAGTCCCACCATCCATTTAGTCTTTCCTCTAACATGGAATGCTTTGTATCTTTTAAATTTATTGTTCCTATGACATAGAGTACTTATATCTTTTAAATTTACTAATAAAATTGTTCGATTATACGTGATTATATGAAATATTATAAAATAATAGTATATAATGTCTATATTTAGATTAGTATCGAATATATAAGATAATATTGATATTTTTCTTCTTCTGCAACATGATACATTTTTTCATTTTTAAACATATAAAATAGAATTTCATTTTGTATTTAACAAAATATTTACCGTGTTGAAGTAAATTGAATAAGAAGTAATATGTTGAAATAATAATATATTGTATTAGACATTAATGTATTAATAATTATGCATTGAATTTATTTTAACTGAAAATAAGAGTGAAAATACAAACCATGTTATAGTTGTGTGAGAGATTTTTTCTATCGATAAAAATTTATTTTGCGAGTCTCTAAGTAATAACTTTTCATTTTCTCTTTTTACTCCTCAACTTCAAAGTCCCACCTTCCATTTAGTCCTTCCTCTGACATAGAGTACTTTGTATCTTTTATATTAATTGTTCCCTTTGCGTAGAACACTTTATATCTTTTATTTTACTAGTGATATTGTCTGCAATTCGTGTGATTATATGAAATATTTATAAGATAATAGTATGTAATACCTATAGAATATATAAGATAATTTTGATATTTCTCTCCATGATACATTTTTTTTATTTTTTAAACATGTAAAAATAAAATTTGATTTTGTATCTTTTTAAAGGTAAACTATTCATATGCATATAGTAGAAGATAATATTTACCGTGGTGAAGAAAATAAAATAAGAGGTAACTGTTGAGCTAACAATATATTGTATTATACATTAAATGTATTAATAATTATGCATTGAATTTATTTTTAAAACAAATAAATGAAATAAGGGGTGAAAATACAAATCATGTCATAATGACGTGAGAGATTATTTTTATCAATAAAAATATATTTTGCGGGTCTAAGTATTTATAACTTTCATTTTCTCTTCCTACTCCTCAACTCCCAAGTCCAACCTTCCATTTAGTCCTTTCTACGACATAGAGTACTTTGTATCTTTTAAATTTATTGTTTTTTTTGACATAGAGTACTTCATATATTTTAAATTTACTAGTGAAATTATTTGTGCTTCATGTGATTACATGAAATATTTATAAGACAATAATATGTACTATCTATATTTAGATTAGTATTGAATAATAAGATAATATTGATATTTCTTTTCACCTGAACATGATACGATTTTTCATTTTTTTAACATATAAAATAGAATTCCATTTTGTCTATTTTCAAAGGTCAACTATTCATGTGTATATAGTAGAACAAAATATTCATTGTGGTGAGGTGAATGAAATAAAAGGTAATATGTAACAATATATTGTATTAGACATTAAATGCATTAATAGTTATGCATTGAATTTATTTGTAAATAAATAAATAAAAATAAGGGGTGAAAATATAAAAAATAAAAAAGATATACAATAATTGGTGATTGCATAAACATTTCAAACAAAAAAGAATGGTGATTAAAACAAATTGTTACATACACAAAAAAAATTGTATCATCAAATTGATATTTTATTTTCAATTACTTTTTTGTAAGTATAATAAAAATGAACTCCTAATCATTATAATTTAATTTTGTTGTTAAAATAGATAGTTATATTAACCGTGCTTCATAAAAAAAGTTATAATTTTATTTTGTTGTTGGAATAGATAGTTATATTAATTGTGCTTCATAAAAACAGTAGAATAGTAAAGGGCCAATGATTAGCATTGACAATACACATAGTTAAATTATTTATTTAAATCAAAATTTATTTTTTTTAATCGAAGGTAACTAAGGTACTAATACAAGTCAAAGTAATAAAAAAATCTAGCAAAAAAAATCTCTAATTATGCTTCATTTTTTTCGCTTCTATCATCTTCGTTTGCAAGTAGATCTACCACCATATTTTGATCCATATGTCAAACACGTCATCATATGCAATCAATTGAATAAAAAAAATTATATGAATAAATAAAATATCATATACCAATTAAAAATGATCATATCAAAAGAAAAAAAATAAATTTTAACTATATATAATATATTTGTTTATTATTTTTTCAATAGTACTGACAATATTGAATAATAATCATTTCTTGAAATCTAACAAATATTATAATCAAACTACATTATATCGAGAAGAATGACTATTAGAAAGTACATTACCACATTGACAACACATTGTTAAGAATTATAAAGGCATTTTTTATCATGCCTGCTTGGTGATGATAAAATAAAATATTAAGAAAGCATGTCCAAGTAGATAACATAAAATAAAAGACTTAGGAATGAAATATATATTAACTTTATGTACTTTTTTGTTAAGTATTAGTTAATTCATAAACAAATATGATAAATAAGAGAAATGATAATTTTGAATGTGAATCTTCATGAAATTAAATATGAATTTATATCGACAAAATAGAGAGGAGATAAAAAAAATAAAGACCCGAGAATGAAATATTTCTGATCTTCGTATACTTATTTTTTGTTACGTGTAAGTTTATTCACAAACCAATATGATGAAGAATAGAAAGAATAATCTTGAGTGTGAATCTTCATGAAACTAAATATGAATTTATAGACAAAATAGATGAATACCATAAGACATCATAAACTTACAATTTAAGTTTGGAGGTTATGAATATAAAATTATGTGAGTTGTGAATATTACTAAAGTAAAAATTAAAGAGGAATGAATTATGGGTAGTAACTCCTTGGGATAAATTAAAAGGTAAAGATAAAAGTGTCACGCCCCGAGTCTACACCCCGAACATGGCTGGCACTCGAAGACCATTGATGGTCTCGAGCGAACTCTTGGCCTGACTTACTTAACTTAGCGGAAGATTCTAACATTATTACAATGATAAATTGGACTTACTCAAATAACTAAATAATATAACTTAGAATGTTAAAAGAAATAACATTCAACTTGGCTAAAAATGGAAACCCAAGTCTTTAACATAAAATAATAATGTAAAGACAAATGAACTACTAACTGTCTATAAATCCTCTAAACAACTGAGATAGATGTTGAAACAACCCCCAACAACATCCTAATGAACTAGACTAGAAAGTAAACAAAAGGGTCCTCCGGAAGGCAAAGAGGTTCATCAACAGACTCAGAGCTCTCAAGCTGGATCAACGAGGCACTGGATGCTGATTCTGGTTACATGTGTCTGCATCATAATATGATGCAAGCCAACTGGCATCAGTACATTGAATGTACGAGTACGCGAGTTGAAATTCTAACAAACATAAGCTTGAAAGAGATTACGAAAGAAACACTTATCTTGGCTCTTCTCAATTCTTGTATACTCAACTCAATATAAAGGTGTAAAACACATGCGATATATATATATATATATATATATATATATATATATATATATATATATATATATATATATATATATATATATATATATAGAGCTTATAAAGCAAATTAAAACAATCTTAGTTCATTAAGATAAAACAATAACAAACTTAATTTTACTCATTAAAATAATATAACTTGTGTGGGAGATTCGACATCCATAAATATGAGACCAAGCGATAGTACAACATTTTACGTCACGCTGTCGAGGACCATCCTATACCTTATCCATCGGTATAAGACCTTACTTAACTTAGTGGATCCACTAGCTTAACTTAAGTGATCATCTAAAAAGTATGATCCTTTAATGCCCATGATGACTACATGGTTTATGGAAACTTGAGTTAATATGAACCTGCATCCCCATATCGGTGCTTAATACTACTGTCAAAATAAACTTAGTACATATGTTTTAAAAAAACTTCTTTCTTTGGGTTGACATAATTACTCAACACTTAGCTTAAAATCTCTCTTGGAATCGATGTTTCCTTTTCTTGTTCAAAACTCTTTTGAAAATCTCCAGTTTCATATTATCTTAAATGTGAAAACATTTATAAATTCCTTGGGAATACTTAGTTTCCTATAGCTTTAAGAAATAAACCTAACTCTTTACTCTTAACTTAACTTGAAACTTTTAGTCTTAAAACAAAGTTAAAACATTTGTAATAGACGTTGAAAATTTTGATAAACTTCACTTGACTTTGATCCTACTCTTACTTGAATTGACTCTTAATTGATCCTTGAATTGAATTATGAACTCAAGGATTATGATTTGTGTTTTGGAAATACCTTATGATGTTTAAGAATGATTTCGGATAGCTAAACTTGAAAAAAGTTATGAAATCACCATCTTGGAACAAGTCCGCGACGCGAAAATGCTCCTAAATAATTATTCATGAAATTAAATTTTGAGACAGTGGAGTCTGCATCCTATCTGCGACACGGAGTGACTTTTTTTTCATTGGGGCGATAAGTCTGAGACGCTAACTTGTTTCATGGACCTTGCTCGACTTTTTCCTTCTTCGTTTTTCAGCCCCAATCCATCTAAATTAGATTATATTTCTTAAATTCATTTTAAATCCCAATGCCCAGCATGTATACTCAAGAAACTAACTCAAAGAAACCCTAAAACTCAATGTAAGGATCTCATACACTTCTCAATTCCTCCTAATGCAATAACAACATGCGAATTCAAGAATATATGTCAAGAACATTAATATTCTAATTCTTTTAGAACGAATTCACTAAATTAAACTTGCTTGGCGTGTGGGTGAACAAACCCAACGCTATGAGAGACTCACATACCTTGTGGGATCAAATCCTCGAAGAAATTCTCAATTGAATCCTTTCGAAATGATGAATCTTTCTTTCCTCTTCTCTTTTCTCTTGCGTTTTTTCTCCAAAAGCTCTAACTCTATTTCTCAAACGCGTAAAATGAGCTAACTCCGTTTTGCCCCCAATTAACTTACTAAAAACAAATTTAATTAATTGGGTAAGGAAAAGACCAAGCCCTTTTAATTTCTGCATTGGACATTTCCTTAATCCACCAACCCAACTTCCAAGGGCATAACTTACTCATTCGAACTCGAAATTGCAAACTCGGCGGTGTTGGAATAATTACTCCAAGGGCTTCCCAACCATATCTATAAGTACATCTAAACTCATCCTGAGCTAGAAGTTATGGTCGTTTGAAGTTGAGCAAAAACTCACTTTTTCTAACTTAACTATTTTTTTCGATTTTTAATTCTTTCCAAAAATGACTATTTCCAAATTTAGGCTTCTTCCTAGTTATTTTAATTTAAGTGACATGTTACAATATTCTCCCTTGGGATCATTCGTTCTCGAATGAGATTATTCTCACTTGGCTAAGGGTGGTACATCTTGTTTAAACACCCAACAAGCAAATGCACAAACAACATGCTCACTCATAATTTAAAGAATACTAAGAAGGGTATTAGTACCTTGGTCAGCATTTTCTCTGGATTCAAAAAAATATGGATATCTTTTCTTCATATCCTCTTCAGTTTCCCAAATAGCTTCTTCAACAAATTGATTCCTCTAAAGGACTTTGACTGATGCAACCTCCATTGTTCTAAACTTGCGAACTTGGCAATCTAGAATCTGGACAGGAATCTCCTAATAAGATAGAATATCCTTGATCTCAATATTTTCAGTTGGAAAAATCAATGAAGGATCGCTCATGAACTTCTTCAACATAGAGATGTGAAACACCAGATGAACTGCTAACTCCTGGGGTAACCTTAACTTATAAGCTACATTGTCAATCCTCTTGGCTATGCGATAAGGTCCAATATACTGGCGACTAAGTTCCCCCTTTCGTACTAAACCTTATAACACCATTCATGGGTGAAACTTTCAGACATACCCAATCATCTACTTCGAACTCTAAAAGCCTTATCCTAACATCATTGTAGGATTTTTGACGACTTTGCACCGTTTTCAACCTCTCTTGAATCACCTTTACCCGTTTGGGATTGCTGTTGAGGTGGAGATCTGTGTGGTTGCTGGTGGTTTTCTAACGACTGGAGGAGGAAGATCGGAGAGGGTGGTGATTTTGTGGTATTTGTTTTACTGGTCACTGGTTAACGGAGCTTATGGTGCACGATAGTTTGGGGTTTTGAGGAGGTCTGGTTTGTCTGAAAATGGGTAGTCTACTAGAGAGCAGTAGATAGAAAGAGAGGGAAAGAAGAGGGGTATTTTAGGTGGTGGACTCGCCGGATTCCGACAGAACTCCGGTGAAACTTGTCATCGGAAAATAATAAACATAAACAATAAAAAAATATGAAAAATAACCCCTAAAAATTTTATCCACCCCCTTTAACCTAATGGAAAAACCTTTCTTTAAATGAGAATTGTAATGAAATGGGCCCAAGTTATGAGTTTGAGATTGTGACCCAAAAAATCGTTGATTGATAAAACATCTGTGTATGAATTTTTGGACTGTGCAAAATATCAAAATAAATTTATCCAGATGTAACAGAGGAAATTAATATGAAAAATATAACAAGCGTAACCAATGACATGTAACAAAATGTAATTTAACATAAATAATATTTTTATAAAAAATGAATAATATTTCAACGTCTGATTGTGATAAAATAATATAAACAAGACAATCGATAAAAATCCTAATACTTTGAGAAAAATAATGATTATAAAAAAATTGCATTAAAATGATAAAAAATTGTAATTTTGAAGTACTTAAAATAATATACTCAAAAATATTAATTTTAAAACTACCAAATTAAAATTTGGTGTCAACAACTTGCCCGTTTATTTGATTAGGATCGATGAAAGAGATCCTAGTCAAATAAAGTTGACGAACCCAAATTTGGTTTGATAAACATTGAATAAAATAATTGGGAAGTTAGTAGAGATTTTTTGAGCAAGACTCCACGTCTGTAGACTGGGCTAAAAATAATAAACAAAAGACAGTGGTTGATTGTAAACTGAGAACATTAACATACCTTTGATGTTACTTACAAAGTTGCGCAATGAAGGTGGTGTACCTTGTTGAAAGGAGGATGACGTGAATAACATGTCACTTTGAACGAGGTGACAATCTAACGTGTCTCTTTGAAAGGCGGACGACACGATTTGAACATAACATGTCACTTTGAACGAGGTATCAACCCAACGTGTCTCTTTGAAACACGGATGATCCAACTTGAACTTAACATGCCACTTTGAATGAGGTGACAATCCAACTTAAATATAACATTTCACTTTGAACGAGGTGACAACCCAACGTTTCACTTTAAAAGACGGACGATCCAACTTGAACTTAACATGTCACTTTGAACAAGGTGACAACCTGACTTAAATATAAAATGTCACTTTGAACGAGGTGACAATCAAATGTGTCTCTTTGAAAGGCAGACGACCTAACTTAAATACAACATATCACTTTGAACGAGGTGACGACCCAACGTGTCTTTTTGAAAGACAGACGATCCAACTTGAACATAACATGTCACTTTGAATGAGATGATAACCCAACATGTCTCCTTGAAAGGCGGACGATTCAACTTGAATTTAACATGTCACTTTGAACAATGTGATGACCCAACGTGTCTCTTTGAAGGCGGACGACTCAACTTGAACATAACATGTCACTTCGAACGAGGTGATAACCCAACTTGTCTCTTCGAAAGGCGGACAACCCAATTTGAACTTAACATGTCATTTGAAGGGAGGTGACAACCCAATCCTATCTCTTTGAAAGGCGGACTAACCAACTTAAACTTAATATGTCACTTAAATGGAGGTGACAACCCAATCTTGAGCTGAACGTGTCATTTGAAGGGAGATGACAACTTAATCTTGAACTTAACGTGTCATTTGAAAGGAGATGACAACCAATGTGTCTCTTTGAAAGGCGAACGACCCAACTTGAATTTAACATGAATGACGTATCACAAAATGTAGAATATCAATATTAGTAGCAAATATAATATAAATTATGCAAACATGACCACATGAACAAGGTATTAACCAATGCTAGGATTCAAACTTAATAATATCATGAATTAAATAAAACGTCAATTTAAAATGGAGTAACAAAATAAAAAGTGTCATATTGAACGACATGACATACCAATTTGAAAATAATTAATTTATTTGAGATAATAAATTAATTTCTGAAATATATCATTTTAAAAGGTTTGACGACCTAAATTTTTTTAAAAAATTGTCATTTTGAAGGGTATGACTACCCAAATTTAAGAAAATGTCATTTTGAAGAGTATGACGATCAAAATTAAAAAAAATGTCATTTTGAAGGGTATGATGACCCAAATAAAAAAAATTATAATTTTGAAGGGTATGATGACCCAAAAATTAAAAAAAAAAAATCATTTTGAAGGATATGACGGCCAAAAATAAAAATGTCATTTTGAAGGATACGACCCAAAAAAAGGTCATTTGAAGGATATGACGACCCAAAAATAAAAAGATACATGACAATCCAAAATATAATTTTAACTCAAAGTCACTTTTGGATAAATATGGGACATAAATTTAAAAATGATTTCAGTTTGAAAGGTATACGACCCAAATTTTAAAGATGTCATTTTGAAGGTATGACTATCGAAAAATGAAAAGATGTCATTTTGAAGGGTATGACTACCAAAAATGCAATTTGAACTTTGAAACGACCACAAAGTTATTTGGACGAATATTGAAAAGTGGTTTCAACTTATTTTTATTTTATGAACAATAACCATATTTTAAGTTGGTTAGCGCCAATAATAGTATTATTCAAAAAAAATTCTCAAGATTTTTCTCTTTCAACTGAAATTGACATCGAGGTAATTCCTATAGATTTAAGTGGTAACTCAAAAGTACTTAAGTAACAACAAGATCTGTCCATCTTGCTACAAACAAAGTCTTTGAACTAGCCCTAACATCATGTTTCAAGTGCCCTCACAAGAAAGAAATTTTCAATTTGTGCACATTTAAAGTATTTTCATTTGGAAACATCTGAAAAAGCACACTCATACTCAGAAAAAATGTTCAATGCATGTAATTGTGATACCATATGCCTGACCTTCATGTAAATCTCCATTAATGTGAGAACATTTGAATTAAGATCATGTAGGGCTTGTTAATAGCTTGTAATATAGGCTTAGGGACGGGTAGGATAGTCATTTGGGGATAAGAGTGACTTATTCCCTTCTTGAGCATTGTACAAAATAGATGCTTTCAACATTTATTACACTTTTTTAGCGTTTAATTTTCTTTGTTGTCCCTTCCTTTTGCACATTTTGACTCATTGAAACTTTGTTTGTATGAATTTTTCTCTTTTTGAATTTTCTCCATTTTGTTTGGAGTGTTTTTCTTCTTTTCTTGAAATTCTGCTTGCTTAAACTTATGGGGAATTTCGAACATTTTTTTTATTTCTTTTGAAGTCATTTTTTATTTTTTGACATTCAGGGACTTTGATAACTTTTGTCTTTGACAAATTTGAACTTTGAATCTTCTCTTATAACTTGCATGTCTTCAGTGTGCTCAAGAAAATTTGGTCAAAAGAGGAATAATGCGTAAAAAAACACTTAGAAAGGATATAGACTAAACTGTAGTTGTTCAAAGAAAATGCTTAAGGCTCAAAGTGGGGACATCTAAGAATTAATGTAATTTGGTAGATTTTGAAAGGCTCAACGAGTCAAAGAAGACCTACAATAATTTTTCAAATCAAATATTACTCAGAATTTTGTCTCAATAACATTTAGGCTAAGTACTAGATCAACAATGCAAAATAATTTGAATTTAATTCAAAACTCACCACACAATGCACATGAAACAATGCATCTAGTTTGTTTTAATCATAAATATATGCAAGAGAATATTTACAAGTGTAACAAAAGTATGAACTAGAGGTACCAAAAGAATCTATGGTTTAACAAGAAGTCAATCTTCTTTGTTGTAAACATTAATTTTCACATGCACATTTGAGCTGTGTTGACACCAACTAAGTCAAAAAATGATTTCAAAAATATAAACATTAAAAGAACAAAAATATTTTGAATAAAGAATAGTGAACTCAATAAGGACTGTCTACATATCTCATTGATGAGAATCAGGTTTGCATAGTTCTTCCAGATATGATATAACATCTATATAAAAAAAATGAATTTTTGAAAGGAAAAATAATAAGAATATAAATCAATGAGTCACACTGAAAGGCGGACCACCCAAATTTAACAAAAAAGTAACAAAAATAAAATAAGAAATTTATGAGTCACATTAAAGGGTGGACTACCCAAACTTAACAAAAAATATTTTTTTTATAAATTAAAGAAAAAATAACAAAATTAAAAATGAATGAGTTACATTGAAGGGTGGACAACCCAACTAAAAAAAGTTAATTAAAACAATATTTTTAGATACGCTAAACAAAGTGAATTAACACATCAATGTAACTGATAAATTTGGTTACCATTTTAAAGAAATTTTAGGTCAATTTCACACCACAATCACACCGGACTACATTCAGCACCTATAAATCAAAAACATTCAATTTTTTTAAAGCATTCCTAGAAAAAATTTGTCCCTGTTTCAGCTTCAACAACCTCCGGTATTTAATCTTGTAACAATTATCTCATTTGTAAAAATTTTGGAGACCTCAAAAAATTTTGCCCCAGTTTTCTTTTTGGAAATTTGAAAAGCTTACAAGGAACATGACCGACCCCTTATGATGCTTACGTATCCCGTTGAAGTAGGAATCAAGTCAAACGTTGTTCCAACAGAGTGTAACTTGAATGGAGAATGATTTAAAGGTATGAATATTCCAAAACTAGATGACCAAGAGTGAATTTTGAAAGACCGGGAATCTAAGCGGACAGCCTATGCTGAAACTCATGACAACCATTGGACGAATGCGAACCAATAAATTATGGATCTTTTCGAAAAAGGGTTGAGTATATAAAAATTTGATTGCGGTTCCGCAAAACCATTCTTTAATATACTGTATTTATGTCAGAATATATCATGGATGCAACAACAATGTACAATAAATAATGAATATAATATGCAAATAGTCAACAAAATATAATGAATAAAACAATGAAAGAATAGTCTACTCAATTTGAAAAAAATAAACCCACAATGGTTAGAACCTTTATGTCCCCACCGGAGTCGCCATTTTGTTTACATTCTTTGAATTAGGAGCAACATCGCGGTGGCTCAATTAAAAAAGAATTAGTTAAAAGATTTTTAAAACTCACCAAAATGGTTTAAAGGGGGTAACATGAGTTTAAAGGGGTTAAAGGGTGTTTAGGGAAAAAGAAGTCGACACCTAATCTTTTAGGAAAACTAGAAAATCGATTAATTATTTTACTTAAAAGAGAGTCTACGAAACCAATTTGATTCTAGGTAAGGGGTTCAAGTTATTTCGAAGGGAAGAGGTTATGCATCCTTCGAAATACACAATTGTGGTTCCCCACTGAGTTCATTTTTTTTCCCAAATTGAGTAGAAGAATAAAATAATGTACAAATATGATAAACATGCAACATACACAATAAAATACTAATATCGGCTTAAGATTTGACTAACATCAATATATACAAAATAATGAATTGAAATATATATTTCGAAGTCCTTTCGAATAGCTTCAAAAAAGCAAGTCCTGGTTACCTGTAAACACACTTAGTAAAAATGTTAATAATAAATAAATATGAATAAAATTGAATACATGAAATAATAACTTAGAAATAAAAACCCGTCTTATTAACATGGGAGGCCTTGAATATCGACAGTAATTTTTTCATAGGCCATTTTAACAAATAAAATATGAACATAAACTAAATTTTTCCGTCTTTTAAAATGGAAAAACTTTCAAAATCGACAAAGAGATTTTATCATTGGCCACTTGAGCTTAGTACCTACTCAACATTGAATAAAAATAACAATAAAAGATAAAATTTATCTAATCATAACACAAAAATAACAAACCAAAACATGTGAAAATTAAAGTATAAAATAAATAAGATGTCACTCTAACATGATAACAACATCAAACTCCATAAAAGTTATATGTCAAACATCTGTAAATAGATAAATTAATAAAATAATAAAAACCAAAAGGACAAACACAATACTGAATAAATAAAGAAAAAAACTTAAAGGAATTAAAAGAACAAGAAAGACGGTTATTAAATTAACAATGACCTATTATTCCTACAAAAATTGTAAATAATAATATAACAGTACTAGGTAATTGTAGCAAATACAATAATAATAACCCAACAAAATAAAATGAAACAAAAAAAAGACAAGAACTTAGTAATGTTAAACAAGTATAATGAATGTGAAAATGGTGAAGCAAATATTAACAATGAAAATATTTATCAAAGAAAGTAAGAACATTAAGAAGTTAAAAAATAGACTAAAACACATAAAGAAGAATATAAAATTATAAGGGTCATCGACGGTTATTTTCTGGGCAGATCTGGTTGTAGTTTGTACCCGTCGATTGTCCTTCACCAAAGTTGGGGCCATGTCGAGTCTGGAGCTCAGAGCTAACTGCAAAACAAATGGAATTGTGAAGGGGAAGGGGAAAAGGGGTTGGAAGCACTTTTATGTTGCTCCGATTCGTTGGAGCTTTGAGCTCTTCGCCATAGCTGCTGGTTGCAGCGAACAAAGGGGAAAATAGGGGTCATTTGGATGGTTATCGGGTTGGAGTAGAGTGGGAGGTCTGGTTTGGTTATATTCGGTGGGGTTGTTGAGGTTTGAGAATGGGTTTGAGGTTGAGTTGGATTTTTTTCAGGTGGTCGTTTACTGGTTGATTTGTGTGGTTTGGGATTGTTGTTGTCACGACCCAAAACGAGTCGCGAGTGGCACCCACACTTATCCTTCTATGTGAGCGAACCAACCAATCTAAACCCCAACATTTCAAACATAATAAACAGAAAATAATACGGGAGACTTAAAACTCATTTAACGAAATCAAAAACTAACTTCTAAAGCTCAAAACTTATCATTATCCCCAAAATCTGGAAGTCATCATCACACGAACATCTATTCTCAAATTACTAAATCTAAGAGTATCTAAGAAGCTAAAACAACTAAACAGCTAGTCCATGCCAGAACTTCAAGGCATCAAGACGTGAAGAAGAAGATCCAGACCAAGCTAGAAACAATAGCTCACCCTGAAATCTGACGTGATGAAGACTGTCTAGAGTTGCGGTTGAGTTGAAGACGACGGTACGTTTGCTGCACTCCACAAATAACAAAGAGAAAACATACAAGTAGGGGTCAGTACAAAACACGAGTACTGAATAGATATCATCGGCCAACTCAAAATAGAAAGCAATATATATCAGATAATATCATAAAATCAACTACAATACTCAACAAGTAGCAGCGACAAGTACAAAAATCATTGATAATAACGCCAAGTACACCCATGAGGACTCAAGCCTCCATACCATACTCATTTGGGAAAAGGTTCTTTAAGTTTGAGTATATTAAGATAATTCAAGATTCGCTCTCTTTAATTCCTCTTGTGTCGGAACGTGACACTCCGATCCCCTAATACTATGTGTCGGTTCGTGACACCCGATCCCCTAATACTACGTGTCGGTTCGTGACACCCGATCCCCTAATATTATGTGTCGGTTCGTGACACCCGATCCCCTAATACTACGTGTCGGTTCGTGACACCCGATCCCCTAATACTATGTGTCGGTTCGTGACACCCGATCCATTAACCTCATTCTTTTAGTTCATCAAGCCTTCTATTATACCAATGCATCATCATTAATAGAGAGGTTTAAGGTTTAAGATTCAACAGCCTCATCATGCTTATTTTATCACAATTATACAATCACATCATGCAAGCACACAATTAAGCATATAGAAGGGTTTACAATACTACCCAATACATATCATTCGCTATTAGGAGTTTACCATGAAATAGCATAAAAAACCATAACCTACCTCCACCGAAGAATTGAAGTCAAGAAATCTACTTTTCCAATGCTTTGCTTTCTTCTTCGTTTCTCCCTCTCTCGTTCGTTCGTTCTCCCTCTTCTTTTTTTTCTGATTTTTCCTTATTCAAACTCTTTTTCTTTTATCCTAATTACCATATAATTAAGTATAAAAGATGACCAAAGCAACCCACTAATTAATTCAAGGTTATCTCCTTTAACCCCCAAGTAATTGGATTATTAACATTCAACCACTAACTTTATAATTATAAGCAGGAATAGTCCAAAACGCCCCTTAAAACTTTTAACAGAAATCCGATCCAGTCAGGGTTACGCAGTCTGTGACGGGCCGTCGTGCCTGCGACGGTCCGTCTTGTTGCTTCCGTCACAAAGTTCAGAGACTAACTTTTCACTAAAGGGCCTGTGACGGTCCGTCCTGCCATGTTGTCGCGAAGTTCAGAGAGTTGTTCTCAGTACCCAATTTTTCAGAATTCTAAGTGTTTTGGAACGAGACACCCTCGACGGTCCGTCATGCCCATGACGGTCTGTCGTGGGATCCGTCGACCCAGACAGTTATTACCAGAAATAAACTCTATTGCTCAAAACGACTAATAGGTCGTTACAATAGATACCAATTTACCCATCGTTCGTCCTCGAACGATCACAAGAAGAAAAATAAGGGCGAAAAGGAGTACCTGAATCTGTAAACAGGTGTGGATACCTTTCTTGCTTATCGGCCTCCTTCTCCCAAGTGGACTCTTCAACGGGTCAATTCTTCCACTGAACTTTGATGGATGCAATCTCCCTTGATCTCAACTTGCGGACTTCTCTATCCAAAATGGCAACAGACTCTTCCTCATAAGACAAATTCTTATCAAGAAGGACTGAATCCCAACGGATGATGTAGTTCCCATCACCATGGTATCTTTTCAGCATAGACATATGAAATACCGGGTGCACCCCTGAGAGTCCTGGGGGCAAGGCTAATTCATAAGCTACCTCCCCCACGCGCTTCAGAACTTCAAATGGGCCAATGTACCTCGGACTAAGCTTACCTCGCTTACCGAACCGCATCACCCCTTTCATGGGTGAAACCTTCAGCAAAACTTGCTCGCCCTCCATAAACTCCATGTCTCTAACCTTTCGATCTGCATATTCCTTCTGCCTACTTTGAGCGCTAAAAGCTTTTCTTGAATGCATTTCACTTTATCTAACGATTCCTTCAAAAGATCAGTACCCCAAGGTCTAACCTCAAATGCATCACACCACCCAATGGGATACCTACATCTTCTCCCATACAATGCCTCAAATGGGGCCATATCAATAATTGAGTGATAGCTATTGTTGTATGAGAACTCTGCTAAGGGTAAGAAGTTATCCCAATGACCACCAAACTCTATCACACATGCACGAAGCATATCCTCCAAAACCTGAATCGTTTGCTTAGACTGACCATCGGTCTGAGGGTGAAATGCAGTACTAAAATCCAATCTAGTACCTAATTCAGCATGCAATGTTTTCCAAAACTTAGAAGTAAACTGCGTACCTCTATCTCATATGATGGAGAGTGGAACTCCATGCAATCGAACAATTTCTGAGATGTAAATTTTGGCTAACTTCTCTGCATTATAAGTCACCTTGACCGGAATGAAATGAGCAGACTTAGTTAATCTATCAAAAATCACCCAAATAGAGTCATACTTACTCATCGTCTTTGGAGACCAACCACGAAGTCCATTGCAATTCTCTCCCACTTCCATTCAGGAATGGGCATTCTCTGAAGTGTCCCTCCAGGCCTCTGGTATTCATACTTTACTTGCTGACAATTCGGGAATTGAGCAACAAAATCAACAATGTCACGCTTAATCATACTCCACCAAAAATATTGCTTTAGATCACGATACATCTTGGTTGCACCAGGATGTATAGAATACCTTGAACTATGGGCCTCCGTAAGAATAGTGTGAATCAAATCATCGACGCGGGGTACACATACCCTTCCCTTAATTCTCAAAACACCTTTCTCATCAATTTTTGCTTCTTTAGCCTCTCCTCGCAACACCTTATCTCGGATCCGGATCAGTTTCTCATCGGTAAACTGCTTTCCTTTGATCTTATCAAGAAAGGAAGATCTTGCCTCCACACAGGCCAAAAATCCTCCCTTCTCATTTACTTCTAGCCTCATAAGGTCATTAGCCAAAGTCTGAACCTCTCTAGCCAATGGGCGTCTAGGAACCTGCAAGTGGGCTAGGCTTCCCATGCTCCCTGCCTTTCTACTTAAGGCATCTGCCACCACATTAGCCTTTCCCGGATGATACAAGATAGTGATAATCATAGTCCTTCAGTAGTTCCATCCATCTCCTCTGTCTCAAATTCAAATCTTTCTGAGTAAAGACATACTGTAAACTACGATGATCCATATAGACTTCACACTTAACCCCATATAGATAATGCCTCCATTGCTTTAATGCAAACACTACTGCTTCTAACTCCAAATCGTGGGTCGGATAATTACGTTCATGCACTTTTAATTGACTCGAGGAATAAGCAATTACATTCTTCTCTTGCATTAGCACTGCACCCAAACCAGAAAGGATGCATCATAGTAAACAATGAAATTCTTACCTTCCACTGGCAAGGTAAGAATTGGTGCAGTAGTCAACAAGGTCTTCAGCTTCTGAAAGCTTTCTTCACACTCGTCCGATCATACAAATGGAACACTCTGCTTAGTCAAGTTTGTCAATTGGGAAGCAATGGAAGAAAATCCCTTGACAAATCGACGGTAGTAGCTAGCTAAATCAACGAAGCTTCTTACCTCTGTAACATTAGTAGGTCTTACCCAATTCTTCACTGCTTCAATCTTGGAAGGATCCACCATCACCCCATCCTTAGAAACCACATGCCCCAAGAAAGACACTGAATCTAGCCAAAACTCACACTTAGAAAATTTGGCATAAAGCTTTTTCTCCCTCAACATTTCTAATACCATTCTCAAGTGCTCCTCATGTTCTTTCTTGCTCTTTGAGTATACCAGTATATCATCAATGAATACAATGACGAAGAGATCAAGATATGGCTTAAAAATCCCATTCATCAAGCTCATGAAAGCAGTAGGGGCATTCGTAAGCCCAAAAGACATTACTAAAAACTCATAATGCCCATACCTGGTCCGAAAAGCAGTCTTGGGCACATTTGGGAAAAGGTTCTTTAAGTTTGAGTATATTAAGATTATTCAAGATTCGCTCTCTTTAATTCCTCTTGTATCGGAACATGACACTCCGATCCCCTAATACTACGTGTCGGTTCGTGACACCCAATCCCCTAATACTATGTGTCGGTTCGTGACACCCGATCCCCTAATATTATGTGTCGGTTCGTGACACCCGATCCCCTAATACTACGTGTCGGTTCATGACACCCGATCCCCTAATACTATGTGTCAGCTCGTGACACCCGGTCCATTAACCTCATTCTTTTAGTTCATCAAGTCTTCTTTTATACCAAGGCATCATCATTAATAGAGAGATTTACGGTTTAAGATTCAACAACCTCATCATGCTTATTTTATCACAATTATACAATCACATCATGCAAGCACACAATTAAGCATATAGAAGGGTTTACAATACTACCCAATACATATCATTCGCTATTAAGAGTTTACCATGAAATAACATAAAAAACCATAACCTACCTCCACCGAAGAATTAAAGTCAAGAAATCTACTTTTCCAATGCTTTGCTTTCTTCTTCGTTTCTCCCTCTCTTGTTCGTTCGTTCTCCCTCTTATCTTTTTTCTGATTTTTCCTTATTCAAACTCTTTTTCTTTTACCCTAAATACCATATAATTAAGTATAAAAGATGACCAAAGCAACCCACTAATTAATTCAAGGTTATCTCCTTTAACCCCCAAGTAATTGGATTATTAACATTCAACCACTAACTTTATAATTATAAGCAGGAATAGTCCAAAACGCCCCTTAAAACTTTTAACAGAAATCCGACCCAGTCAGGGTTACGCAGTATGTGACGGGCCATCGTGCATGCGACGGTCCGTCCTGCTGCTTCCGTTTCAAAGTTCAGAGACTAACTTTTCACTAAAGGGCCTGTGATGGTCCGTCGTGCCCACGACGGTCCGTCCTGCCATGTCGTCGCGAAGTTCAGAGAGTTGTTCTCAGTACCCAATTTTTTAGAATTCTAAGTGTCTTGGAACGAGACACCCTCGACGGTCCATCGTGCCCATGACGGTCCGTCGTGGGATCCGTCGACCCGGACAGTTATTACCAGAAATAAACTCTACTGCTCAAAACGACTAACAGGTCTTTACATTGTGGTGGAGATCTGTGTGGTTGCTGGTGGTTTACCAACGGCTGGAGGAGGAAGATCGGAGAGGGTGGTGATTTTGTGGTGTCTGTTTTACTGGTCACTGGTTATCGGTGCTTATGACGCACGATAGTTTGGGGTTTTAAGGAGGTCTGGTTTTTCTGATAATGGGTAGTCTACTGGAGAGAAGTAGATAGAAAGAGAGGGAAAGAAGAGGGGTATTTTAGGTGGTGGACTCGTCGGATTGTGACGGAACTTCGGTGAAACTTGTCATCGAAAAATAATAAACAATAAAAAATCTAAAAAATAAGCCCTAAAACTTTTATCCACCCCTTTAACCTAATGGACAAGCCTTAATTTAAATGAGAAAGAAAAAATTAGCAATTAAGACAACTTTAATAACATAATTAATCAAAATAACATTAATTTAATGTTTTTAGTGAAAATGCCAAAATAACAATATGTTTATTAATGTTACGTATTTTTATTAAATGTGTGTTTTTCAGATTTTAATGTATATTGGTATTATTAATTTAATATATTAATGGAAACTCATTTATTGGATCAAAACATAGTCCAATAACATTTAATGAAAAAAATAAAATTTAATTAATAATTTCGTGTAAAGTTCCAAGAAAGGAAAAAATTAAACCATTTCAAAATTTTCAGTCAAATTTTCAAGTTTCTTTCACAAAATTTTTAGATTTCTTCATCAAAGCCATTGATTCTCAAGTATTCAAGCAGATTTTCGAGCTAGGATCATTATTAAAGCAGATTTCGTGGTGACAAGGTTAGTTCAACTTCAGATTTTGATTTTTTTTAATGTTTTTGTTTAAGTTCTGATTTGTATATCAAGATTTTATGGACAATTTATGTGATTTTTGTTTTAATATCCATCATACATTTATGATTTTGTATTTTTTTGTCTATTTTTTTTGTGATTTTCTTTCAATTTTTAAGATTGTAGATTATGAAAGTTCATATATATAGAATCGTTGTTGTTTGATGTTCAATACGCAGTTGTTAAAAAAAAATTTCTTCAGATTTTTGGATTGTTAAAAAAAAGAGTGTATTATATGCAATGGCTGATTCTGTCAGAATTACTAGAGGTATAAACAACAACATTCAAAAATTTCTGGAATTTTCCTCATTTGATTTGTGCATTACTCAAGGATTGATAAAAAATGTAGGATCTGCGGCGAGAATGGATCAAGAGTATAAAATGACAATTGATAGCTCTTCAAAAAAAAGGAAAGTGTCGTGCTATAAAACCCCTGTTGATCAACAAGAATATCGAAGTGATGAAGTATTACATCATGACGATGAAGAGATATTAAATTATTAACGAAACTATTTTTTATGCTATGTCTATAGTTGGTTTTTGTGTTTGAAATTGCATGTCTTTCAGATTGGAAGCTTATTAACGAAAATCTGTATATAGAATATGACTTTTTTCATTCATTTCCGTCAAATCAGCTCAGTAGAAAAAAGCACAACTAAAATAGGTTTTCACTGAAATAGTAGGTAACTTTTTAATTTTATGGATGTAAACATTACTATTTTTTTCTCACTAATTTGTAAGAATAACATGTGAATATTTTTAGTAGGAAATTCATAGGGAAAACAGTAAGTTTGTGCAATTTTGAGCCACAATTTTAAGGCATGTACGGAGCGTGATTGTGACTTCGTTGTTGGCCTGAAGAACATGTAGATGCTACTGAAAAAGAAAAGAAACTCTTCATATCCAAATGCGTTGAGAATCTATTTTCTTCCTACACACAAAAGACTAGGCTAAGTGAAACTGTATCTTGCATATTGATGCACTTACTATATATTTCCATGCATTGATAGTGTTAAAAAAAGTATTCATGTAAAAAAAGTTGTAAAAAAAAGTGCATGTATCAATATAACTAAAAATACCAAAACACTAATATTGGATGCTACAAATTACCTTATACGTAAGACTTTTCTCATTTGCTTGTCAATATTAAGAAAAGGAATACAATATTTATCTTTATATATTCCAATTTAGTAGATTTCTCTCAAACTGTATTCTAGTAGCATTATTTTTGCCCACATTTTGTTGTATACATATATTAGATTGTTGAATAATGTATTTATATTCTTTTCAGCATCTTTATGTATTCAAATTTTGATAGACTTATAGTATTAGTTTAGTTGTATTTTGTTATTTCGTTTTATTTTTTATATCATCAATATTCATGATTCTGAATGAACATTCAATATTTTGTATACAATGTAGTTTCTCTTATTCTATTTTGTTAACTAGTAATAAATTTATATATCAGTAATTTTTTAAGTATGCATTCATTTTATTGTTGAACATGTGCAGGCAAATAAATTTTATGTCAAAAATAAACCAAAAAAAGCTCCCCATATTCATTGTTTCTTTAATCATGACGTAAAAACTGTCTTGGTGAAGTATTTACATGGACATGTATACAATGTATTCTGTGAAAGCACCTGTTTTGGTAATTATATGCAAATGCATCAATGTCGTGCTCGCGGACAAATACATAGGTGTTGCATGGCTTTAGAACTCAATTGTAGTTCTCGCCAAGCATTTGTAATGCGTGTAAATGGATCTACCTTGCGTTTCACTTTGCGAGAATTTGCTTTGATTAGTGGATTAAATTGTGTCAACGAAGAAAATGATTTTCATATTTGATGAGTCAGAACCAAATAGGTTCATGGAAAAATATTTTGAGGGTGTTAAGTTGATCAAGAAAATTGATATAATGAGGAGTTTTCATCGAAAAGTGTGGGGGGAGAACGATCCGGATGGCCTGAAGTTTGCAATTTTATACTTCATCCATTCAGTGAGTTTATCCGGTGAAAGAGCTACCAAAAAAGTTCCTAGATTATATTTTGATCTTGTTGAAAGTGGAAGGTACAATCAATTTCTATTGGCGAAAAAAGCTTTCTATTTGCTGATGAAGAGCCTGAGCAAGAAGTTGAATAGTGAAAAACAATTTTACAGAATCGGGGGAATGCCTATTGTATTCCAAATATGGTTGTTTGAGTGCAGTTCGAGTATTGATTTCCAGGTCGCTCAAAAGGTTGATGACCATATTCCGATGTTGCTCAACTGGTAGACGACCAATGAGAGTCATAGATACAAGAAACTTATGAACACCATATTTAGTGATGTTAATAACAAGGTACTTAACTGACATATATTTAATAATCACCAAGTTGTATGTTTTTTTATTGTTTTTATTTATAATAGTAACAAAATGTTTGGAATTCAGATTAAATTCAGGAACATTCCACCTAATCAAAGGAAACTTGCAGTATTGCAACTGCAACCGGAGGGTATCAATAATCAAGCTCCACCTCAGTATTCTGATTCATCAGATGATGATCTAGATGATCAAATAATTGATAGTAATGATGATCCACGAGAGGGAAGCTGTGACGATATAGATTCTGATGATAATTTTCAAGCACCTCCTCCACAAGCAGTAAAGGTCAAAAGAAAAGGAAAAGTTGGTTCCTCAACGTCACCTGTTAGAAAAAGGACAAAGAAGCTGGTGACTGGTGGATCCAAACAGGTTGCAAAAAATTTAGAACCTCGAATTTCTGTTAAACAGCCGATGAAAAAGAATGTTATATCCAAAAAGGTATAAAAGAAACTTAAGGTTATTTAAAGCAATCTGAATGTATACATGCATATCTAACAAATACAACTTCGAGTGATTATGATATTTCAGTGAACAAGCGGATCTGAAGTGGAAGGCTTGTTGAAAGAGCTGTCAGATTTCAGAAAAGAAGTGTTTACCATATAGTAAATCCTTCATAGTTATACACATTAGAATTTTAAATTTTTAATAAGCTACATCATTATGTCATATTTTTAGGTTAAACAAGAGTTTGTTAAAATTCGCAATTTGATCAAAGATAACTTCAAGACTGTTCTGACAACCATTAATTCAACACGGGATGAGCAGGAGGTTTGTTATGTAACGTATTTCAAATTTACATTTTTGTTAATGATTTACGTTGTAATATAACACAGGCCGAGTTGTAATATAACACCGGCCGAGCATTCTGATGATCATATTGTCCCTCCATATTCAAACGATGAAGATGGGTATACACCACCATACACGTCCAATAAAGAATCTCCATCAAATCAAGTTCTGGTAGTTCAGTGTGACAAATTGGAATCTGGAAAATCAGAGGTACTTGTAGTTTTTTTAAATTAATTTAGGTTGTACATACGATCCCTATTTTGATGTTTTTTACGAAAATTTTGAATTTATTCACTTTTATGAAGTTGTAACTTTTAATTTTTGGTTAAATGTTTATTGGATTTTGAATTTTTTACAAGACACTCAAGGCTTCAAAGGACAGTAAATCAACAAATGTTGTGCCCCATGTAAGTCAAGATTTGTGTATCATTTTAAGCCTCCTATATTTTATATAATTATACATTTATATAATTATGATCAAACTGTATCAAGCAATCTTAACTTGGTTTATGCTTACATGTATTATAAAAAACAAAAATTTTTAGTCAATAACTGTTATCATTTACAACTTTAAAGGACTTTTCATTATTGTATCCATTAAATTTTTTTCATGTTTCTTGTTATTTTTATTTTTTTAAAAGAATATCAACAATCCAGATGGAATATATCCCAAATCCGATGATCATGAGGTAATTCAGGTTTTAGACAAGTTTTATGTTGTTTTGTCGTACATCCTATTGTGTGATTACAATATACAAATTTGCCTTAAATTTCAGTCTCCATAAATGCTCATTATCATATCAACAATTTCATTTATAACTTTCATTTTATAAGATTTTTTGTATCAACACCCCTGTTCGAAATCTGATTGAAGTGGATTATGAATTAAGTGCTCCAAGACCTACAATTCCTAGAGTATGTTATTTAATTTTATAAGTACATTTGTTATACCATTATTTGGGTCACTACTTTTAAGGTGTTGTTATTTTTACGAAATTAATAGGTAAATCAACCAAGCTTTGTATTTGATATACCCCCCAAAAAAGTGCTTGGAGTATCTGAAAATTCACATGAGGTCGATGTTGAACAAATGCCATGTCCACTTCCTATCCGGATTTTGGATCACATGAATGTGACAACTGATTCACAGTTTGAATTGGACGATCAATTCATGCCTAGTCTCAATTTTATAAAGAGTAGCATCGCACCACATTCAACTGTGATAAAAGGACACATCGAATAGCTGCCAACAACAATTGCAGGATGCATTACAACAAAGGCAGATCAGACCACTATCGATGTCTATTTGGGGTACGAACGGTGAAAAATTAATGATAGATCAACCTATCAGCAATAACGAACAGACGCCATTACCTACTAGTAGGAATAGACGTCCAGGTCCTTATAATACATCTCCGTATCTGACCAATTTTGGATCATCTACTGGTACAATATTCCATTTTTTAATACTTTTGTTAATGTAATCATTTTTTAATTGCTACTGTTAGTGTGTATTTAATTTATTATTTTTTGAACCATTTCAGGTAGTTCATCAAGTCAACCCCACTTTTTTGAATTGAAACACCCTTTTATATTTGATTTAATCTCTGGCGATTATGATATAACGTTGTGGGATGCGTTTCGTTCATGGATCCGAGATAGATTACTTACAAAGCACGATAAAAAGTAAGTCATTGGTGAATAATTACAAGATATTTTTTCAACATAACTATTTAAATTTTTGTATCCGGTTAAATGTTTGTTCGTGTTTCAACAACAGTTATTGTTTGGTGCAGCTTATATATAGGTTTTATTGATTTTTTTTATTTAAATGTTGATAGTAATTACTTTTTTAATCTAGCTGAAATTTCTGTGGCCATTAACCTTGGCGTTCTCCTAATAGACAATAAGAATTGGTTCTATAATCTGTATTTCAAAGGACAGTTATTGAACAATTCGTTAAGAGTTTTTAGCATTTATCTTTACTAACAATGATTGATTAGTAGTTATAGTATTTATACATTTTGTCTTTAAATTTGTCAGCATGTTGATGTGATTTTATATTATCTACGGAAAAAAGCCAAGTATGATGTTGGAGGCAGCTATAAATACACAACTGTAGATTGTGTATTTAGTTCAAAGATCTTTGCTATTTGGGAAAAATATTTGGATTTAGATAGCGATGTTGATTGAGCCGATGAAGAGCATGTCATTGGTGAATACATTAGAGGGTACAAAATGCATGCTGCTACACCTTGGCATACGATTGATTATATTTTTTTTCCTGTCCACGTTAAGGAGAAATTTCATTGGGTGTTGGTTGTGATATCATTGAATGATAAGTGTATCAACGTGTAAGATTCATATAGGGTAGCAGGTCACGATGCAACTATCAAGGCAGAGATAGTTAAATTGTCTCAGTTGATTCCTTTGAAGTTAACAGTCAATGACTATTTCAACAATAAAGGAATTGATGTATCGCAAGCTCAACAAGAGAATGAGTTCTTTAATATAGTATTCATAGATAATGTTCCTCAACAATCGCATGGGTCTCTATAAATTTTTGTTTCTTTTGATTTTACTATCATCAAATCATCAATATTATATTGTGTACTAACTTTTAATTTCATATATTATAGGGATTGTGGTATTTATATGCTAGCTTTTGCGGAATACCTATCATATGGCCAAGGTATTCCAGCGAATATTTTGGATGCATCGTATTTACGGTCAAGATACGCTACACTTCTTTGGAATTATGACCAACAAAAGAATGATGCTGGAGCAATAAGTGACAATGAAGCACCTCCACGACATAGCAGATTCAATGTAGCAATGGAGGAGATTGATACAATTCAAATAGATTAGTTGTTGTCCATTTTTTGATGTGTCATTATACATTAGTTTTTGTATTGCTATGAAACGATTTTAAAGGATTCTAGTCTTTGTGTTTATTAATGTATAAAATCTTGAAGTTCTGGTTTCAAAGTTTTGGGTTAATATTAAAGTGTTTCAGTCCTTGTGCAGTTTATCTGATAGTGTTGTTCCAGTTAATGAATCTTTGCTACATATAAAATCTATTTCTTTGTTGTTCCAGTTAATGAATATTTGCTACATATTTTATTTTTCTTACCAAAAGAGCATATATGAGGCTTTGTGGTAAGTGAGGAAAAAAGTGTTTTATTTGTGTGTCAAGCTTAAGTATTGCATATGGGGTACACAAAACTCATTTTTGAAGTTTAACTGCAATACACATGATTCTACCAACATACAATTCTTGTGACTCATACAAGTTCACACATACAATTTAGATAGAACAAATATAATGTAGATTAAAATCATGTATACGAATACATTTCGTTATAAAAGGTATACCAAAACAATTACAATAATATAACAAAATGTATGCATTCATATGTTTCAAATGGATGTAAGACTTGATATTAAATTATTAAATTGTAAATACAATTAATAATACTAACATAAAAAAGATAGAATACGTATAGCGAATATGAATACTTTTAGAGAGAAAACGAATACAAAAAATAAATGTATGCATTAAAATGTTACAAAAACAATTTATATTAAATTATAAATACAATTTAACTTGAATACAAGTAACAACAATTATTTTTTTGTGACTCATACAATTTCACTCATATATTCTAGATAAAGAAAATACAATATACATTAAAAACATAAATATGAACACTTATCAAAAGATATTAATACCATGGCTACGAATACATTTCGATAGAAAACTAAGAAAAAAAATGTATGCATTAAAATGTTAAAAAAAATAATATATACTAAATTATAAATACAATTTAACTGGAATACAAGTAACTGCAAAGGTTGTGGTTGTGACACATACAAGTTCACTCATAAACTTTAGATAGGTCAACTATAATATATATTGAAAACATGGATATGAATGAACACTTCTCGAAATAAAATGTATACAAAAAATATTTTCCGAATTCAAATAGAAGAATCCAACAATTGTATGCATTAAAATGGATGTAACAATTGGTATTAAAATGTAGATACAATTAGGTTTCGAATACAAGTAATGGTATTCGAGAGAAGATGTAGAGCAAATACATTTCAAGATACAACCATGAACAAAGAATTCCATGTTATTTTACTAACCAAAATGCATTAGAAATCTGGAAGCAACCTAACTCTAAAAATATACAAAAATGAAACATCATTAACTATACAATACGCGGTCCATTCCTACATGAACGCCTATTGTGCCCTTTAAACCCACACGTACTGCAAGAATTTTTTCTCTTCTTACCATATAGCTCGTTATACGTCTTGTCACGATACTTTATTGATGTCATTCCAGGAAGCTTTTGTGATTTGGAGGCTGCACTATCTGGTCGTTAATATACCCAGGTACATTCCACTCGTTTTGATCAGGTAACGGACGAATTGGAATGCTATATAAATTCAACAAGTTACTTGGCTTGTACAGGTCGGAACAATATGTCCCAACATCAAAATGTTTCTTCTTTAAAACGGCCCAAGCGTGCGAACATGGTAGTTCATCTATTTGAAACCTCTTGCAAGTACAAGTTTTATTTTCCAAACAAACAATGTAGGTTCTACCTTCGTGATGAACACTAAACACATAGTTATTAGATGGTACAACCTACAAAAATAAATAAACACTTATGTTATATAATTTTGATGAACATATAAATCATAATAACATACCTTCATACGTAATGATGCTTCTTCATTAGCAATAAACATCTCTTGTGGTCTACCACAAAGTGTGGTGAAAGTATGTGAAGCAGACATATGATTTTTCAAATTCTATCTTGCAAACATCTGTCTTACTTCCTCAAGAAAATCGTATACCGGTAATTCCCTTACTTCAAATAGACAAGCATTTATGCACTCAGCTATGTTTGATGTCATAACCATTCCTCGATCAACTGTTGCATATACCCTAGCCCATTTTTCATAACCTGTTGATTTCAAGTAATTTTTTACACGAACATCAACTTGTTCAATCTTTTCTGTCAGTTCATCAATTTGAGATTTTTTGTATGTCTTTGCCATCCCATAAAAAACTTCCGACAGACTATTGTGTGACTTTTTAAATAGTGTTTTCACATTTTTTCACAAATGCCAAATACAGACATAATGAGGAACTCCATCAGATACCCTCGAAACTACCTTTATAATACTTTTGTTTCGATCGGAAACAATGCACATGTTATATTTAACGCCATGCGCTTCTCTAAGCTGTTCAAAAAACCAAGTCCAGGATGCATCATTTTCTGAATCAATAATTCCAATTGCTAGCGGCAATATATTTCCTATACACAAAACATTTAATAAAGTTATTATTTCATATAGAATAACTATATTAATCAACCAAACAAAGTGTATATATTATTATTCTAATACCTGCTCCATCAACAGTACTTGCAGAAACAAATACTCCATTGTACGTCCCCTGAGGTGGCTGCCATCAACTACGAAAATTGGTTTTCAAAACTCAAAACCTTTTATGAACGGGAAGAAAGAAATAAAAAGATAAAAAAATTAATTTTCATCGATTTTGTTCATCCTTATATGAGATCCAGGGTAGGTAGCATCCAATACATATAAGTAGCTCGACAATTTACCATAAGAACCAGATGGGTTACCCCTTAATAAAATTACAACCTTTTTCCTTAGCCTTCCACGCCACTGAGTATGATACATTTACTCCAAGAGCTAGGCTGACATCTTGTTGTATATCCTTTGGCATGAACTTCCTTTTATGATCAACTAACTTGGGTTGTATCATACCTCCAATAAGATTGCTTGTTGCTTGACGTTATTCATAAACCTTATCTTTCAATGGACATGTGTGATCATCTACAAATTTTCTAATTCCGAACATTCCAGATTTATTGATACTTGACGACTTCAACACCCACCCACAATTATCAGATACACAAACAAGTGTATAACTGTTTGAATAACACCATATTAGAATTAGTTAAAATACAAATAAAATATTTGATATAATGTAAAAAAAAACATAATGAAAAAAAAAAGTTATAAGAGAATCCAACCCAAATACACATACCATGTTTGACTCGATCAGTCCGTTTTCCATTGAAATCTATGATCAATAGCATATTGCATCATCACAACCTTTAAAGTTTCCGTGTTCTTATAAACTTGATCTTCCAACACCACCTTATGTTTGGCGTTTGTAATAATATCGCAATTCATGTTATAGCTATTGTTCGGCACACTAAGCACTAATGCTTCTGTATCAACTGTATCTATTTCATCAGACCCATACATTTCGAATCCATCTTCAAACATATTTCTGTCAGCTAATTGACAATTATTCACAAATACGGATACACATATAGGAGACTTTGATAATTCCTTGTTAACTTTTTCAACGACACATACACTCTCACACCCATGTCGTTGTGTATTTCCAGAGGTGCAATACTACCCTCTATCTTATATTTAAGTTTCACAATGTTGAAGCTCAAGTCAACACAAATTTGCTTTGAAACAAGATCCGTTAGTTCTCTAAATGTCGCATGCTCTTTTAGCACAATTGCTTCTATACTGTAATCAACATAGCAATTTTCCTTGTTCCACCTCCCAGAATGCATGACCAAAAATCTAATGCTTCCCATCGCTACAATAACAAATATATAAGTGATGATCACATTTTTTAGTATTCCAAAAATCAATAAAAAAAATGTGTCCAATCTACATTAAAAAAAGTGTACGTTTCAAAGGGTACCAAAATCGGTAAAGATTGAACTCAAATTCAAAACTTTTATCACACAATAACAACCGTTTCAAAATTAATACATATAGAATTTCATATTGTTAAAAACAAGAAATAAAAAAAATACATAAATAATATGGGTCTAAACGGAATCAAACACATATTCAGCCGTACACATCATATAATCAGATATAATTATATTATTGTTACTTATCTTGTTCAGAGATTTTATATTGATATCAATGGAACTTACGATGAGCTTCCAAAAAAAATTCAAATCATACAAACATTTAACGTATTCATATTAAAAATTTAAAAAAATACCTGATCTCAAAATTATGAATTACACTGAAAGGAATAAATTGTTGTTGTGGGATTCGAAAATTTCCGCTTTAAAAAAAATTTCGTATTCGATTATATTTGCAGAATTCGAATGGTAGAATCAAGCTTCTTTATCAATTGAATAATTAAGGAGACAACTTTGTTTTTTTTATATATAAATATGAAGAACAAGGCAGAAAAAAAAACGCGCAACTTAAAAGATGGCTAAAGTACAGCTTTTTAAAAAGTAACTGAAGGATTATTAATCCTAATTACCTATTTTATGTTTTAATTTCCATTTTTTCTGTAATTTTTTTTATTAATATACATATCATATTAAAATAAAACATACGGTATTCCTAATCTAAACTTATTAAAACATGCTAGTTTTACTAAATATTAAAATATTGTTACTGTGTTACCAAATAAACTAACATATTGCTATTTTGATAATATTCCCAAATAAGAATTGTAATGAAATGGGCCCAAGTTATGGGCTTGAGATCTTGACCTAAAAAATCGCTGGTTGATAAAACATCTGTGTATGAATTTTTGGACTGCGCAAAATATCAAAATAAATGTTAACAGATGTAACAGAGAAAATTAATATGAAAAATGTAACCAATGACATGTAACAAAATGTAATTTAACATAAATAATGATTTTATAAAAAATAAACGAATATTTCAACGTCTTATTGTAATAAAATAATATAAACAAGACAATCGATAAAAATCCTAATACTTTAAAAAAATAATGATTATCAACAAATTGCTTTAAAATGATGAAACATGTATTTTTGAAGTATATAAAATAAAATACTCAAAAAATACTAATTTTGAAATTATCAGACAAAATTTGGTGTCAACAACTGTCTTCTACATCAACTTGGTCAAAGGAGATGAAATAGACGAAAACCTCTCCCTGAATCTTCTATAGTAGCTTGCCAAATCCAAGAAACTCCTAATATCAGTTGGAGATGTGGGTCTAGGTTAACTCTGAACCATGTCTATCTTTTGGTTGTCAACTCTAATTCCTTCACCGGAAACTATGTGGCCCAAGAACGCCATAAACTCAAGCTAAAACTCACATTTTGAGAACTTAGCATGTAACTCTCTATATTTCAAAGTGTGAAGGACTATCTTGAGGTAACTAGTATGATCTACTTCATACTTTGAATAGATTAGGCTGTCATCAATGAAGACGATAACAAACATATCTAATAATGTTTGAATACTCTATTCATAAGGTCGATGAATGCTGCTGGTGCATTAGTCAAACCAAGAGACATGACCAAAAACTCATGCCTGTATCTGGTTCAGAAAGTTGTCTTTGAAATATCACATTTTCTTACTCTTAACTGATAGTAGCCAAATTTGAGATCTATCTTAGAAAAACAGGTGGCACCTTGAAGTTGATCGAATAAATCATTTATCTTTGGAAGAGTATAATTGTTCTTGGTGGTAACATTGTTCAACTAACTATAATCTACACATATCCTAAGGGAACCATCTTTCGTCATCACAAAAAATACCGGAGCGCCCCGCCCCAAGGTGAGACACTTTGTCGGATGAAACCTTACTCTAAAAGATCTTTCAACTACTCTTTTAAGTCTGGTGGTACCATTCTCTATACAGATAGGACATGAAGTCTATTTTTCTCTCAGGAGGGACTCCATGTAGGTCATTAGGAAAGACTTATGAAAACTCTTTTACTATATAAAACTGACTGAATAGTAGGTACCTTAACAATTGAGTCATTAACTCAGACTAAATGATATATACAACCCTTTGAAACTAACTTTCTCGCCTAATATTATGTTTGGATGATTGTTATCCATTGAATTATATTGTATCGTTATTATACCTACAATGTTTGTTTTGATTGTTAATTAAAATGTATTGTACTGTATTGTTAAATTTCGTTGTTAAACAATGAAAACCCCTTATTTATGGAACAATCAATTTGGTGTGTTCCTATTGTTACTTAATTTCTTTTTCCAATTATATCTTTGCATAATATTTCAAAATACTATTCTAACATTTACCTTAATTATTTAAATCTAGTTAAACCTCCTACCATAAAATAATTAAGGATATTTTAGTAAATTTATAAATTACAATACAGTACGATACGATCAAATCAAACAATTAAAATATTATTAAACAACAACAAACAATACAGTATACCCAAACATTAAATCTACCATACAATACACTACAATATAGTAGAATACAATACAATACATTATGAAATAATGGGTAACAATGATCCAAACAAAGTGTAAAGGTACGAAATAAAACAACCCTTAGTCACTAATGTACTACTTTTCCACTCTAACTCATTAGGATCTGAAACTTGACAACTCGAAAACTACAATCTATTGATGCATAACAGGGATGAAGTCAATCACCTAAAATGAAATCAAAATCTACCATCTCTAGGTCAACTAAATCAGTCATGGTGTCTTTGTGATTGATGGAAATGACACAATCACGGTAAACTCGCTCAACTAGAACAGACTCCCCAACAGGTGTAGAAACACATAAAGGTTCACAAAGTTTCCTCGGAATAATATAAAACTTATTCGTAACATAAGGGGTCACAAAAGATAATCTTGCTTCTGGGTCTAGCAAAGCATAAACATCAAAAGCATAGACTTTGATCATACCAGTGACAACATCTGGAGAGTTCTCTTGCTCTTGGTGACTTGTGATTGCATAGAGACGATTTGCTCCCCCGCCAATGCCAGAAGTAGCTCATCTAGGTGAAGTCCTTGCTGGTGGAGCAACTAATGAAGATTGGGTTCTATTGCTTGGAGATCCATTACCTTGATTGTTCTGAGGACACTCTTTCATAAAGTGACCCTCTTACCCATACTCGAAGAAACCAGTCTGTCCATAAAGACACTTATCTTGGTAGGTTTCACCACACCTAGCACATGCGGGAGTCCAACTACCTCGTTGTGCTACACTACCTTGAGACTGTGCTGGTCTAGTTCGAAAGTTTTGCGAATTCTGGCCATTACACTTATTTTTGGGTGCAGGTGCACTAGCAGATGATGGTGCAATCCCATTTTTGTTCTGAAAGGATGAAAGATTCATACTAGCTTTCTGCTTCCCATACTCATTCCTTACCTTTCTGCTGCCCAAGCTCATTCCTTGTCTTTCTTTCTATATTATTCATTAACTCTTCCCTCTCTCAACTTCTCTTCCTCAACCTGCTGCACATAAACCATCAACCTGGATATGTCCATGGCACCTATCAACATCGCTGCCCTGCCCTCTTTGCTTGATAGGCCAACCAAACGATAAACAAGCTCAGCCTACTCTTCTGTCCTTAACCATTTCGAGAGCATAACAAGATAGTTGGGTGAACTTCAAACCATACTCATGCACACTTAAATAATCCTGCTTAAGTGTGATGAACTCACGTACCTTGGCCTCTTTTAGTTCTCAGGTAAAGAAACACCCCAAGAGAGCCTCGTCAAAACTGGCCCAACTCGCAAGTGGCGCATCCTCATCTCTACCTTTTTCCACTAATTAAACCACATTATAGAAACATCCTTCGTCTGATATGCAGCCAAATCAACTCCTGCAATATCATCAATATACATCACATCGAACACCTTTTTAAACTCATCAATAAAGTTCTCTAGATCCGTACTAGTGCTCGAACCAGTGAAACTTGGAGGGTTCATCCTCAAGAACTCAGGAATCCTTGAAGTGTCAGTCTCTTCTTGTCGAGCTCCTCTGTGCTGCCCAACATAGTTGATCACAACTTGACTGAACATTCTTATAGCCTCACGGAATTCAACATTAGTAACTTCCTCTTCAGGTTGCACTTCAGGTGCATTAGGTACCCCTTGTTCCTCTACATTCCTCCTACCTGACGACCTCTTGCTGCTCTTCGTGGAGGCATGGTTATATGAAAACAAGTGCAAGAACGAATAAGAAAGAAAAGTTTTAGAGATCAAACTCTAATGCACGAAAGGAATATGAAAGAAGTAAAGAAACTCCTACATGTTGTTTTCTCCGGCGCGCTTTGCACCGATAACTAGGACTCTACAAACACATCTTCATAGACTTCCTAGGACTCTTGAACCTGACTCTGATACCAAGTTTTTCACGCCCCAAATCTACACTCCGGACGTCGCTAACACTCAAAGACCATTGCTGACCTCGTGTGAACCCTTGACCTGACTTACTTAACTCAACAAAAGATTCTAACATTATTACAATGATCAAATGGACTTACTCAAATAACTAAATAATATAGCGTAGAATGTTAAAAGATATAACATTCAACTTGGCCAAGAATGACAACCCAAGTCTTTAACATAGAATAATAATGTAAGGACAAATGAACTACTACTGTCTATGGAGCATCTAAACAATTGAGATGGATGTTGGGACAATCCCAACAACATCCTAATGAACTAGACTAGAAAGCAAATAACAAACATCATAATACACCTAAATCATATCATGAGTTAGAAGTTATGGTCGTTTGAAGTTGTCCAAATACTCACTTTTGCTAACTTAACTAAATTTTCAGACTTTTAATTCTTTCCAAAAAAATTAATATTTTCAAAATTTAGGCTTCTTCCTAGTTATTTCAATTTTTGTGAGATGTTACAAATAGTACTTAAAATATTTGAAAAAGTTATTATCATTTTATAATTAGAATTGAGACAACCAAATAAAAAAAGGATGTGAAGAGTTTATGTTATGAATGTAAGAGTTTTTTTTCATGACAATACGTATACTATAAGAGTATATGCATATTGTTTTGGTATCATTAAGGTATCTTGTTTATAAATTACCCATTAATAAATGATAATATAAAAGTATAAGACATACTCTTATAGTATCATTAACTAATGAATGATTTCTAAACAAGAAACTTTAATAATACCAATACAATTTATACAATAATTTAGTATCAATAAGTGAAATTATCAGCATTAATGATACCAATATAATATATGATACTGATTTAGTATCAGTTAAACGAAATTATTAGCCTTGATGATATCACTACATTATATCATATTGATTTAGTATTAGTTGAGCGAAATTAATTGGGAGGTATATAGTGTAATAATTTAATGGAAAATAAATATAAATGGTTATATGTTTATAATTATTTTACTTTTATCAAATATTTGCTTAGTTTCTCTTTTTCGTCTTCCACATCATACTCGTGCCACGATATACTCTTATAGATCATTAACTAATGAATAATTTCTGAACAAATTTTTTTAATGATGTTAATACTATATATATACTAATTTAGTATCAACTAAGAGAAATCACCAACCTTAATGATATCAATACAATATATGATGCTGATTCAGTATCACTGTAGTGAAATTATCAGCCACAATGACACTGATACATTATATAATACTGATTTAGTATCAATTAAGTGTAATTAATTAGGAGATATATAGTGTAATTATTCAATGAAATATAAATATAAATGGATATGTTTGTAATTATTTTTGCATTTATGAAATATTTGCTTAGTTTTCCTTTGGCATAATAAATATATTGGACCCTTGGCTTCAAATTATAATTTTGGCCTCTAACTTTATCACTGCACAACCAGGCACTTTAACTATCAAAAACTTAAACAAAAAAAAATACTCGATTCGTACCTGACAAAATGCGTGAAATACATTCAAATTAGGCGCGTCAGAGATAAAATTTGAAGGACCCAAAAGTAAAAGAAACATTGAAAAAACTAATAAATCCTAAATCAATCCTTTTATATATCTATTTTAATTTTTTAAATTTAAATTTCACTTTTATTCTCTTTTTAGTTTTTTCAAGATTTTCCCCTCTCTTTTTTTCTGGCATTATTTGTCGTTCATTGCAAATGCACAAATTGCAAGTGACATTTAATTATTTTTTGTTATTGTGAAAAAAAGCTATAATGAAGTTTTTTTTCTCCAATATCTCTTTTAAGCAAGATGGGTCAAGTATACACTTGTAAAAATTGAACACAATCTAATTCCGAAGACTCTCAATGAACAACTCCTATCTACACTTACGGGACTCATCGCATTTTGATTAGGTATCAGATTGCTATTCAAACTTGACAAAAATCTTTTAAAAAATCATTTAGACATTTTATCGAACAGTTTAAGAGCACCATTTTACTTAATGATTTCTAGCACTCTATGTTTATTTTTTAGCCTCCAAAAACTTGTAATTGTAATTTGCTAATCATTATAACAATCATAATACACAAAACATGTTTTATTTCATTAAGTATTTGACAACTTAAAGCACAAATATACTTCAAACTAAAGAAAGAAGAAAGAGTTAATTGATTTTCATGTCTTCCTATATGTATGGGCTGCTTTGAAATAATTTTTATAACAAAAACGTTAGCTTCCTCTAATGATTTACATATTGACTTGAACATCTGACCAACAATATCCAATTCTTGTTTATAAAGTGTTGAACCTTGATACATTGACTAAATTAAGGGAGAATAATATGTAATCGTTCAAGTATATGAATTTTCTGCACATATATTGAATAAATTTTTCTTTGGTTTAAATATAAGGGGCATGGATATTAGAAATTTAGATTAACATTTTTTTTAAAAGAGAGGAGAAGAGTAGTAAATTTTTTTCCCATAAATGAATTTCTTTTCTTTTTCACCTCATTCTATACTATAATTTTTTTTTATTTTAAAATTTAGGTGTATTTTAGTTAGTTGGCAGCAACTGAATGGTTCACTTATTCACATAAGAGCATTTATATTTCACGCATTTATTTTGAGTCTCTTTTCGCATTATCAAATTTGAAGGTCAAAGTTACGATTTGAAACCAAATTTTTTATATATATATGTGAGTGTGTGTGTGTGTGTGTGTATATATATATATATATATATATATATATATATATATATATAGATATGTCTTTCGTCTTTCACATCACACTCGTGCCACACACATACAATAAGACCTTTATAAATTAATATAGGTGGGACCATAAAATTTATTATTTTATAGATATATTATTTAATCGATAAATTAATAACTCTTAATTTAAAGAATAGTTTGAGATTTAATGAAGGTTTTTGATTATATAAAATTATTGTATCTTACTTATTTATGTACCATATTTATTGATTTCACATTGAATAATATTATACATAAAGTACAACGTATACATTAAAATAATTGTATCTTACTAATGTCAACCTTGTGATGCTAGGATAATAAGAGCTTTCACGATATATTATCGAACAAATATTATTGTAGGATATTAGATGGCTATGACATGGGACAAACTGATCTCGTAAAGATTAATGGTTTGGATGCTATCAATTTTGCAATTCTTGTTTGGACAATAATAGTTCACCAAGAAACAATAAAAAAAAATCGACACTATAAAATTCGTTTAGGAATGGAGGGATGCAATCTCAGTGAATTTGAATGAACCTACTTGTGAAAACGGCATTCGTGAACTCGTAGTCATGTTTAAGGATATCGGGTAACACAATGAATGTCAATAACATGTTGGATTATCCTGGTGAAAGTGATACGTGTTCAACGGTCCAGAGATTAGAAGAAATTGTGGATACTATCGAAAAAACTATCTTGATGATGAAGTTGAAGATGCTTCTACATCTTTGGAACCAGTTACGCACACATGAACACTTATCACATCTAAAATTCTTCACAATTTTATGATGCAGTTCGAAAAGACAACACCGAAACTCTTGGATGATATAAGAAAAGTTAGAGATGAACTTCAATTAGATTTAAATTTTAAGAAAACACACAACCCAATAGAATCACATTTCACTAAATTTTCTTAAATATACTATAAATTTTAAAGATTATTAATTTATGATATTAATGGGACCATATATTCATATAGGGGTCTTCTGAAATATATTATCTTATTATCTTATCGAAACTAAAGAGTTATTTTCATTGGTTTAAGTCGAGATTGGAGAAAAGTATTATTTTAAAGAGATTATTAATTTATTGAGTATTAATTTATAGAGGTTTTACTGTAGTAAATTTTTCTCGTTTGATGTAGTTCTCCATTCTGAGACGGACAACAGACAAGAGACAAAATCACTCTTTCATAATTATGATCATATTTCTTTTATATATATATATATATATATATATATATATATATATATATATATATATATATATATATATATATATATATATATATATATATATATATAATATGCAACTTTATACTTTAGTATAGTATTCTGTGTTTTAGTAGATTATTTCTAAATATCAAATACCCTATTCAAAATCAAAAAATTCAGTGTATATCATACCATGTCCATCCCTATTGATACTACACTTACTCTTTCCTTGTTGAATACAGAGCATATTCAGATGGTTACTTTGCGACCTCTGCTATGAGACCTTCGGTATCTGAATTTAAGGGTGCGCCACTTCCTCCGGCCTACTACGAATTCTTCAGTACCGTCTTAAATAGGGGTGTACATGACCGGGTTGGTTCGGATTTTTCAAATATAAAAGCAAAACATTTGTCTCAGATTTTTGAACTTATAAACCAAACCAAAAGAATAAAACTCGGATTTTTTCAACTTCAAGTTTTTTCTGGTTTTTCGGATTTTTTGAGATTTTCGTGTTTTGTCGATAAGAGGCTCAGAGAAACATATAATTTATTTGTACTTCAAATATTTCTTTAGTCTTACTAAAATGCAACTATCTAAGTTATTTCTCAAGAAAATAACAAAGTATGATATGCTTAATGACACTAAAATATCCAATAAAATATTAATGATAAAATCGCTTAAAACAAATATTGCAAATTAATAGATCATAATGAAATTGATCATAATTTAAAGTATGAAATCATGCTAAAATAAGCTTAGTAAGTATTAATTATATGACTAAATATTAAAAGAAAGTAAAATTAGATCATGTATTTTAATTATCTAAAGCTATGTAAAACTAAAAAAAATAAATATTCAATATTATTGCAATTCTTAGTGTTGAATTGATTTTCTTTTTGCATTAGTATTACTATGATTTTTATTTAGAATTTATTATAATTATTAACGTGTATTGAATATAATCTTTATTAGATCATTAAGAATTCTAACTTTCAAATATGAAATAAATATTTTAAACGATAACACTATGAAAAAGTATAAGAAATATTTAAAAATTATATCAAAGTAAGTATTTTTACATATAAAATAAAATTTTAAAATTATATATATAATGTTGGGTTGTTCTGGTCTCGAGTTAGTTTTTTTAGTTGAAACCAAAGCAATCCAAATATAGTCGGATGTTTTTATCCAACACCAAATCAAGTCAAACCAAATCACTAATTGGGGTTTTTTTTTCGATTTGACTCGATTTGCGGTTTGATTCGATTTTTAGTTTGATTTTGTACTCCCCTATTCTTAATCCATTGTTCGGACACAAACATACTAAATTGTATTTTGTTATTAGGGTTGCATCCCCTTATCCTTAGATTTGTTAGACCTTTTGACATTAAGATTTTAGGTTCTTGGCTGTTCATTTTGCAATTATTTTTTGTTGACTAATAAAGTTAATGGAAACTCAATATTTTAATTGTTTTAAAACATTTTCCTAATATTATATTATGATTACTTTCTTAAATGGTTTGATGAGTTAATTTTTTATTATCACACCCACCGGAGGGTTAATGTGAGTGACCCTTACGAAAGATCAGGATAGTGACATAATAGTTGTTTTGGTACCATGATTATAAGTTTCTAGGGGGTTTTGGTGTTTGTCTAGACATTCGGTATCACCTTATAAAGTTGTATTTAAAGACATTAAAAGCTGATTTATTTATTTAGATTATTGTGTGGCTTATTTATATACGTTGTGATAAGGATAAGGATGTAGAGTCCTAGTACGTTAGTATGTTTGAGTTATACATAGTTATCTCCTCTTCTCTTTAGGTCTCTTATATCCAGAGAACTCCTTTCTCATCTATACTTGTACATGTATAAATATCACACATTGTATGAATAATACACGAGCTTTCATAATCATATTCAACTCTTATATGGTATCAAGAGCCTACTAAATACTTTAACTAGTATATCAGATCCTCTTTTTTATCTAGCATTCAGACGCTTCCTTCTTGTTCCAAAATGTCTGATACTTACTCTTCCTAAGCCCTAACTCTCCAGCAGTCCCTCTCAATCAAGGGGGTGCCATTCAACCCTCTCAATTGATCTCTTTTAACCTTGCGTCCCAACTTTCCTTCAAATTAACAGGAGTGCAAATTTTCCAACTTGGAAATCCCAAGTTACCACACTATTGTTTGGCTACGAACTTCTTACCTTTGTTGATGTCTCACTTCTTATCCCAGATGTGCAGTCTTTGGACAAAGACAATAACCAAATTCCCATCCCCAACTTGAGATTGTGGCAGCGACAAGACAATCTTGTTCACAATGCCATTATGGCAACAATCGATCCTCTCATTGCCCATGCTTCCATTGCCAAAGAAGCTTGGGATATTCTCCAAACAACTTATTCCAGCAAATCGCACTCAAGAATTTTTAGTTTGCGCGATACTCTGACAAATGTCAAACGAGATTCACGTTCAATCAGTAATTATATGAGAGAAATCAAGTCAACTGCTGATGATTTGGCTTGCAATGGTTCACCCATTTATAGCGAGGAACTTGTTATTAAGGTGTTGAGTGATTTAGGTGCCTAGTACAAGGAGTTATCTGCAGCAATAAGAGCTCGTGATAATCTTATCACCTTTCGAAGAACTCTTTGATAAACTGCTTAAACAAGAGATGTTCATTTAACACTCAGAACCTAAAGTTGAAACACCAATGGTCACTGCTCAATTTCATCAACATTCCACCAACAATGGTCCCAAAAATAGACAACCTAACTCTTCCAATCATAAGAACACTACTCCATCTGGTTCCTTCAACTTTTGTAACCAATACAATCTTCTGCCCCGAATAACAATTTCTTCACCCAGCAGAATACCACCAGAAGCAACTACCAGCGTATTCTATGTCAACTTTGTGATAAGTTTGGTCACATTGCAAAATTTTGTAGCTCCAAAGCACACAATGCTACTGAAGCATATGCTAATTTTGTCAATCGACACTTACACTTCTAATTCCCCAAGCACTTGGGTTGTTGATTCTGGCGCCTCTCATCATATTACAAACAACTCTCAATCTCCTAGATGTTCTTTGCTCTCTATTTATAAAAGAAGTTGATTTCTGTTGCTCAATTTTGTAGACAATATTTGACTTCAATTGAGCTTTTTCCTTATATTTTTGTTGTGAAGGATTTGAGCACGGGGGCATGTCTTCTTCAAGCCAAGAGTAATGTTGATCTCTATGAGTGGCCCGCCGACATGAACAAATCAGTCACACCTTGTTCTCAAGAACATTTTGTTACATCAACATCTCCATCATTGCATCTATTACATGCTCATCTTGGCCATCCTCAACCTAGTATTACCAAAACTTGTGTCTCTTCTTTCAACCTACTAGTGAACCATGTGGAGTCATTACTTTCTATAATTCGTGTTTATGCAATAAGATTCATCATCTACCGTTTGGTGACAATTCAATTACATGTTCTAGGCCTTTTGATCATATTTAATCATATGTTTTGGGTCCTTCTTGAAATATCTCTTTTGATAATTTCATATTCTATGTTCTTTTGTTGATTATTTCACAAAATATACTTAGTTGTTTCCTTTAAAATCCAAATCACATGTGAAGAAATTTTTTTAATAATTTTGTTCTAATAGTTCAAAATCAAGTTCAACTGAAAATTAAAACGTTGTATACTGATGGGGGAGGTGAATACATTGGCCTTAAATCCACTATCTTGATCTTTGGGATCCAACATCTCATAAGCGCTCATTACACTACCCATCTTGTTGGCACTGCCGAAAGAAAACATCGCCACTTTGTTGACACTACTTTAACTCTTCTCCACCATGCTTCTGTCCCTCTCAAATTTTGGTCTCTCACATTTCAATCTGTGGTCTACCTCATTACCAAGTTACCAACACCACTTCTTGGTCTTAAATCTCCATTTCAGTGTCTCTTTAATAACACCCCAAACCCTCTTAAGCTAAGGGTCTTTGATTGTCTTTGTTATCCATGGTTAAAGCACTACACATCAACCATACTTGATCCCAAGTCCAATCCTTGTGTATTTATGAGATATTCCGCTGCCACAAATAGTCATGCTTGCCTAGACCTTGCAACTTTAAAAGATTATCTCTAGGAACTTTTATTTGTTGAACATATCTTTCCATTCACAACCAACTATCCTCAACTGTCTCATCCACAAGTATCGCACATGGAAAATAGTCGTGTCCAACTGATCCCTCTAGTTTTTCCTCTTCCTCACAACCTGTTTCACCTATTACTGCAGATTCTATCCCAACTCCTCTTATTACTGATTTGGTCAACTCTACAACTCCTCACAGATCGCATACTCAAGGCTATCTGGATGACGTGCCAACTGGCTCAATTGTAAGTCCTCCTACTCATTCTTTGTCTTCTTCTCCTTCTCAAGACAGAAGTCCATATACATCTCCACAGCCAAGTCCAGCAACACCATCAAATCGAATGGTAATCAGGTCTCAAAATAATATTTTCAAACCCAAAGTGGTTTTTGATTACCTTGAAACTGTTGGGTTATGGGCCTTTTTCCCTTCCTAGGTGAATAAATAAAAGCCCAATTTGGACCAACCCATTTTTGCCCATCCCATTCTTATGAGGAAACATAAGCCTATTTAGGTCTTATTTTCATATACACAGAGAGTTTTTTTAGCAGCCAAAAAGAGAGAAAGAGAGCAGTTTTCGCAGTCAAAATTCAGTCGTAACAGCCAACTTCAAATTGCGATTCCCGCTTCGTTTCTTATCCGATTGAGCTGATTTTTGGACAGCATATTATGTTCATCTCAATATTTGATTAGGAACTGACAGAGTTGGATTTGGTGGCCTGAAGCTTCAGTTTTGCTGTCGTGAACAGTAACTGCGAAATTAGTGATTTTGCTCCTTTAATTCTCTAGATTTGGTGCAATCTTATTTTGTTGTTGCTCGTTGTTTGGCACTTTTTTTGTGGCCAATTTTGGAGAACAATATTGTAACTCTTGGTGATTATAGTGGAGCTTTTGGTCCCGTGGTTTTTTACTCTTCACATCGAAGGGTTTTCCACGTAAATCTTGGTGTCTTGTGTGATTGGTTTATTATTGCCTTGCTATATTTGTTTGGTTGAATTACTTTCTGCCTTACTATCATATTTCTTGTGGTTGTTTGTTTTCTCTTGGTTAAAATCGAGAAGGGAAAGTATAGACTTGGGTATTCTTCCGCTTTTATCTTGTCAGGCATTCTTTGTTAGTGCCTTGTCTTTCCCAACAAAGTGGTATCAGAGCATTGGTTATTGTTGATTGTCGTTTTGAATGATGGAGGCAAATATGAGCAAAATGATGTATTAAAATGGTAGTAACTATCATATTCTGAAAGTCAAGATGAAAGATCTTCTATTTGTCAAGAAGATGCATTTACCTGTGTTTGCTTCTAATAAGCCTCAGTCTTTGAATGATGAAGAATGGGAATTTGAGCATCTGCAGGTTTGTGGCTATACTAGACAATGGGTTGAAGATAATGTTAGAAATCATATTGTGAATGAGACACATGCCAAAAGTTTGTGGGACAAGCTCGAGACACTTTATGCTTCGAAGACTGGCAACAACAAGTTGTTCCTATTGAAACAATTAATGAATATCAGGTATAAAGAGGGTACTCCTGTTTTTGATCATATTAATGATTTTTAGGGTATTCTTGACTAGCTGTCCAGAATGGGTGTAAAGTTTGATGATGAGATACAGGGACTTTGGCTTCTTAATACTCTGCCAGACTCTTTGGGAACTCTTCGAGTTTCTTTGACTATTCTGCTCCCAGTGGTGTTGTAACCATGGAATATACTAAGAGTGGTGTCTTGAATGAAGAAATGAGAAGAAGATCTCAAGCCTCATCTTCTTCAGCTTCACACTCCGATGTTTTGGTTACTGAAGATAGGGGGAGAAACAAGTCCAGAGGTCAGAATGATAGAGGTAAAAGCAGAAGCAAGTCAAAGTCTAAATACAAGAATATTACATGTGACTATTGCCACAAGAATGGACATATCATGAAATATTGTTACAAGCACAAGAGAGATATGAGACAACAAAAGAGAGAAGGCGATAATGAAAATCGTGTTGCTGTTGTTGCTAATGATGATCTTCTTGTTTCTTGTGATGCAAATGCCACTAATCTTGTTCGTGATGAGTCTAGCTGGATTGTGGATTCTGGTGCTACTTCTCATGTCACGACAAAGAAGGAATTATTTTCTTCTTATACTTCAGATAATTTTGGAACGTTGAAAATAGGCAATAATCATGAAGTTGAAGTTATTGGCATTGGGACAGTTTGTTTGGAAAGTAACAATGGTTCCAAACTAGTTCTCAATAATGTCAAGAATGCTCCAGATGTTCGCTTGAATTTGATTTCTGTGGGATATCTTGATGATGAGGGTTATGTTAATACACTTGGTGTTGGCCAGTGGAAGCTTACTAGAGGTTTGATGGTTGTGGCCCGTGGTGACAAGTTGTCTAACTTGTATGTATTTCAGGGCTCCATGTCCAGAGACTCAGTAAATTGGGTGGAGAATGATACGTCATCAGATTTATGGCATAGAAGGATGAGTCATATGAGCGAGAAGGGGATTGATAGTTTGGCTAAGAAAAATTTGCTTTCTGGAGTGAAACAAGCAAAGTTGAAGAAATGTGTTCATTGCTTAGCCGGTAAACAGAAAAGAGTTTCTTTTCAGATTCATCCGCCTTCAAGAAAGCTTGATTTATAGAGTTGGTACATTCTGATTTGTGTGGTCCTTTTAAGGTAAGATCTCATGGTGGTTCACTTTTTACTTTGTTGACTTTTATTGATGATCATTCTCGCAAACTTTAGGTATTTCCTTTGAAGTCCAAGGATCAAGTACTTGATGTGTTCAAGAGTTTTCAGGCCTTGGTTGAAAGACAAATAGGAAAGACATTGAAATGCATCCACTTAGATAATGGTGGTGAGTATATTGGTCCTTTTGATAGATATTGGAGAGAGAAGGGTATTAGGCATCAGAAAACTCCTCCAAAGACTCCTCAATTAAATGGTTTAGTAGAGAGGATGAACAGAACTCTAGTTGAGAGGGTTAGATGTATGCTTTCAGATGCTAATATGTCAGATTCTTTTTGGGCAGAAGCACTTAATACTGTTGCTTATGTTATCAATTTATCTCATGCTGTTGCTTTAGATTGTGATGTCCCTGACAGAGTTTGGACTGGTAAGAATGTTTCTTATGATCATCTTAGAGTCTTTGGGTGTAAAGCCTTTGTACATGTTCCTAATGATGAAAGGTCAAAGTTGGATGTTAAAACTAGGCAGTGTATCTTCATTGGTTATGGTCAAGATGAATTTGACTATCGTTTCTATGATCCTGTTGAGAAGAAACTTGTTAGAAGCCGTGATGTTGTGTTCTTTGAAGACCAAACAATTGAAGATTTTGACAAAGCTGACAAGGCTGATTTTCAGAGTAGTGAGAGCTTAGTTGATGTTGATCCAGTTCCTTTGACTATTGCACCGGAAGAAAATCTTCACAATGATAAAAATCAAGTTGATATTGAAGATGGTGATCATGTTCAGAATGACCGGCATGATGTTGTTGATGCTCCAGTGCAATATGATGTGGTTGTCCAACAACCAATTATAGATGCTCCAGAGAGTTCTCTCAGATGATCTAGTAGAGAGAGAATTCCTTTATCTCGTTATTCTCCCAATGAGTATGTACTCTTGACTGACGGGGGGGAACCTGAGAGTCTTGATGAGGCCATGGAAAGTGAAGAAAAAGAAAGGTGGTTTGATGCTATGGAAGATGAGATTAAATCCTTGCATGATAATCATACCTTTGATTTGGTTAAGTTACCTAAAGACAGAAAAGCTTTGAAAAACAGGTGGGTTTTTCAGGTGAAACATGAAGATGATAATACAGTTCCACGGTACAAATCTAGATTAGTTGTCAAGGGATTTAATCAGAAAAGGGGAGTTGATTTTGACGAGATATTCTCTCCAGTTGTGAAGATGTCATCCATTCGTGTGGTTCTAGGCTTGGCTGCAAGTCTAGATTTAGAGGTTGAGCAATTGGATGTTAAAACTGCTTTCCTCCATGGTGACTTAGATGAAGAAATTTATATGGAGCAACCGGAAGGTTTTGAAGTCAAGGGTAAAGAGAATTATGTTTGCAAATTGAAGAAGAGCTTGTATGGTTTGAAACAAGCTCTTAGGCAGTGGTACAGGAAGTTTGGTTCTTTTATGAGTCAACAGTGCTTCAAGAAGACTTCTTCAGACCATAGTGTTTTTGTGCAAAAGCTCTCTGATGGTGACTTTATTATGTGTTGCTTTATGTTGATGACATGCTTGTTGTTGGTCATAATACTTGCAGGATTCAGAAGTTGAAGAAAGAGTTGAGTAAGTATTTTGCTATGAAAGACTTAGGACCAGCAAGGCAGATTCATGGCATGCAGATTGTCCATGATAGGAAGGCCAAGAAATTGGTATTATCACAAGAGAAGTACATTCAGAAAGTACTTCGCAGATTCAGCATGGACAAAGCTAAGGTTGTCAGTACACCTTTAGCTATGCACTTCAAATTGAGCACGAAACAGTGTCCTTCTAGTGATGATGAGAAGGAAGATATGAAGAAAGTTCCTTATGCTTCAGCTGTTGGTAGTTTGATGTATGCGATGGTTTGTACAAGACCGGATATTGCTCACGCTGTTGGAGTTGTTAGCCGTTTTTTTCTAATCCGGGAAGAGAACATTGGAATGCTGTGAAGTGGGTTATGAGATATCTCTGTGGCACTTCTAGTCTGAGTTTGTGTTTTGGTACAGGGAAGCCTATTCTTTGTGGTTATATTGATTCAGACATGGCTGGTGATGTTGATACTCGCAAGTCTACTTCAGGGTACTTGGTTACTTTTGCAGGGGGAGCTGTGTCTTGGCAATCTAGGTTGCAAAAATGTGTTGCTCTATCTACTACAGAAGCTGAGCTTAAAACTGTCGTTGAAGCTTGTAAAGAATTGCTTTGGATGAAGAGATTCTTGGGGGAACTTGGTTGTGCTCAAGAGAGGTATGTGCTTTATTGTGACAGTCAAAGTTTTATACATCTTGGCAAGAATTCTACGTTCCATGGTCGGTCTAAACACATTGATGTGAGATACCATTGGATTCGAGATGTGTTGGATTCTAAGTTGCTTGAGCTTGAAAAGAGTCATACAAATGAAAATGGTTCCGATATGATGACTAAAGCTTTGCCAAGAGGGAAGTTTGAAGATTGTTGCATGATCGCCGGGATAGCGGTCTCCTCCACATAGTCGTGAGAGGGAGAATTAATTGGTTATGGGCCTTTTTCCCTTCCTATGTGGATAAATAAAAGTCCAATTTGGACCAACCCATTTTTGCCCATAGGCCCATTCTTATGAGGCAAATATAAGCCTATTTAGATCTTATTTTCATATACACAAAGAGTTTTTTCAGCAACCAAAAAGAGAGAAAGAGAGCAGTTTTCGCAGTCAAAATTCAGCCCTAACAACCAACTTCAAATTGCGATTCCCACTTTGTTTCTTGTCCGATTGAGCTGATTTTTGGACAGCATATTATATTCATCTCAATCTTTGATTGGGAACTGATAGAGTTGGATTTGGTTGCCTGAAGCTTCAGTTTTACTATCGTGAACAGTAGCTGCGAAATTGGTGATTTGGCTCCTTTAGTTCTCTAGATTTGGTGCAATCTTATTTTGTTGTTGATCGTTGTTTGGCACTTGTTTTGTGGCCAATTTTGGAGAACAATATTGTAACTCTTGGTGATTATAGTGGAGCTTTTGGTCCCGTGGTTTTTTACTCTTCACATCGAAGGGTTTTCCACGTAAATCTTGGTGTCTTGTGTGATTGGTTTATTATTGCCTTGTTATATTTGTTTGGTTGAATTACGTGCTGCCTTACTATCATATTGTTTGTGGTTGTTTGTCTTCTTTTGGTTCAAATCTAGAAGTGAAAGTATAGACTTGGGTATTCTTCTGTTGTTATCCTGTCAGACATTCTTTGTTAGTGCCTTGCCTTTCCCAACAGAAACCTCAATTGTAAAGCACCTTTCGTTTACCACAAATACCTTCAGTCAAGTATCCAAACATCCTGAATGGCAGGATGCAATGACAGAAGAACACATGGCCTTACTTAAAAATAAAACTTGGTCATTGGTTACATCTACTCCCTCTCAAACGTAGTTGGGTGTAAATTGGTGTTTCGTGTCAAACACAAACCCGGAGGATCAATAGAGCGTTATAAAGACAGACTAGTGGCAAAAGGATTTCATCAATATCCTAGAATTGACTTTCATTCCACCTTCAGTCGAGTTATTAAAACCACAACCATTCGCCTCATCTTGTCCCTAGTTGTGTCTCTTAAATGGCCATTGCGTCAACTTGATGTAAACAATGCCTTTTTACAAGGTACTCTTCATGATATTGTTTTCATGCAATAACCACCTAGCTTTATGGATTCCGGGTTTTCAAATCATGTGTGTAAACTACACAAATCTATCTATGGAATTCGCCAAGCACCACGAGTATGGTATACTAAAATCAAGGATTTCTTTTATCTTGTGGCTTTGATTGTTCCAAAACTGATGATTTTTTATTTATCAAGTGGTCAGTTTATTCTCTCATTATTATTATGATTTATATTTATGATATTGTTGTTACAGGTTCTAACAACTCCTATATCCAGGAAACAATTAAGTTGTTGGGAGACAGATTTTCTATTAAGGACCTTGGTCATTTACATTTTTTTCTAAGTGTTGTTGTTATACAACATGCCAATGGATTTACTCTCACACAGAGTAGCTTTATTGTTGACATACTCAATAAGTTCAATATGTAGGATGCAAACAGTGTGAGCACTCCTCTATCCACAAGTGATGTTTTATCCTTGTATGATGGTTCCTTTCCAACAGACACTATAATTTATAGGCAGGTCATTGGCTTATTGCAATACCTCAGCTTTACAAGGCTTGATACATGTTTTGCAGTAAACAAGCTCGCGCAATTCCAAAGCTCTCTATCAGCTAAACATTTGCAAGCAACAAAGAGGCTTCTTCGTTATTTGAAAGATACGATAACCTATGGACTTCACTTTAAACATGGCAACTCTTCTCAGTTACTCGCCTACTCAGATGCAGATTGGGATGGTATTCTCGACACTAGACACTCAACTTTTGCTTATGTTATTTTTCTTGGAAAGAATCACATTGGTTGATGCTTCAACAAGCAACGCATTGTTGGCAGTGTTGTGGCTAAGTTGAACTGGTTAATGAACCTTCTGCAAGAACTCCGGGTCAAGATGCCTTGTCCTCCTAAGGTTCTTTGCGATAACATTGGTGTCACTTACATGTGTCGCAATCCAGTTTTTCACAATCTAATGAAACATTTCGCCATCAACTCTCATTTTGTCCGTAACCAAGTGGAAAGTAGACAAATTTCAGTTCATCACATTCCAACTGGAGCTCAACTAGCAAATGCATTAACTAAAGCACTTCCCAAAAGGTCCTTTGTCAACTTCGTTAGCAACATTGGTCTCAAGCAAATTGAGCCAATATTGAGGTGGCATGATAAGGATGTAGAGTTCTAGTATGTTAGTATGTTTAAGTTATACATAGTTATCTCCTCTTCACTTTAGGTCTCTTATGTCCAGCAAACTCATTTCTCATCTATACTTGTACATGCATAAGTATCACACATTGTATCAATAATACTCAAACTTTCATAATCATATTCAACTCTTATACGTTGTTGTTCTAAGGTTGATTAATTGTTGGTGTGTTATAAATAGTTGGTTTTCCTATTGGAGGTTTATTGTGGGTGTCATTCATGATAGATTGGGGTTGTGACAACACACCGCTACAACGACGACACAGTAGAAGGAATATTTCCGCAATGGCGGAATGACGTCAGTACATATGTTAAGATCAAATTCAAATTTCAAAATTCTCGTCAAGTCATACCAGTTTAATTAATTTGATAATGTATTTCACAAGTTTTTGATATTTCGCACGAAATACCTTTTGAATAACGAAGGAATAAGCCGTTACATGTCGTTAGCCTTTGATTTAACCAATTCAGTTGGTTTTACAAATATTTTTAATGCAAATAGTTCTTGCATTGTCATACCATTTCATATAATGCATACAAAAAAGTTAGTTATAGTAAAACATCAATACAATGATTCGTTTGAGTTTAGTCAATTCATCCACGAATATAATATTGCATTGAATTTCGATGTGTTATTGTTTCATTGAATTATAAATCTAATTCAATTTATATTGGATAAAGATTTTTGAGTCAAACATTAATACAAAAATAAATATTTGAAAATAAAAATTTGAAGCTAAACAATGATGACTTGTTCTAATGGATAAACATTTGTCCGTTGAACAAGAAGAACTCATCCATATTTTGAAAATTTTTGGTAGTTTTAAAGGTAACTAAAAGCAATAGAATAATAAATCCTACCTAGAACTCAATTGTCGAGCTTTATATCAGATGCATGTGTTTTGAGAATGCACGATTTTGTATTGTGCATAATCAAATTTGTTTGTTTAGTAGCCTTTCAATAGATTGTTTTCACAACACGATTTGGCCTATTAATGTTAAGATATTTCTTATTCTTTAGAGTGAATAAAGACTATTCTTTTTCTCCAATCACTACATAGTTTTTTTTTTTTAGAGATCATTAATACTAATTTTTTTTAATGTTAGTTTTTTTTTTGTTTAATGTTGCAATTTAGGATTTAAAACATACATATCTTACTTTACAAATAAGAGAATATAAGTGATATTATTAAAAAAAATAGTAGATCACATGAGGAAACCTAGCTTTAAAGTACTTTTTTGATTCTTTCATGGTGAGATACATGATAATATGTCATCACTAGATACACAATTGATAATATTATATTATTATCTATATTGGTGTATTATATATAGAAAAATATAAAATATTAGATGAATAAAATTAAAATAGATAGATGAATGAAAGAAAAAGTTGTAAATTAAAGAATAAATTGATGTGTATAATTTTCTTTAATGTATTTAGTTGAAATGATCTTTTTGGTAGTTATTTAAAAAGTACATTGAAAATTGGGTGTTTTCGAATAATTTTGGAATTTCTGGTCAATGGAATTTGTTATACGAAAGCTTGCTATAGCGAAGACCCGCGAAACCAAATGTCTTTTTATTTTGTTATAAGTGGCTATTTAGGATTTTATTGCACTTCTTCTAAGAACGTCCTTTGGTTTATTTTGAGAGAGTATGGCTCAAGAAAGAGTACTCCTTGGAAGTCTACCTAAGGTCTTACTCCAGATTCTTCATCAAGTCATCGAGCTACCTAACAGAAGCCAAGCCACATGGGCATTGGGGAAGCTATTTAACTTTTAGCCTTTGTTAGTGGCATGTTCTGCCTTGCAGGATTTAGAAGGATAACATAGTTAGACCTACAACTTGGCACAGAAATCAGCCCAACCTAGCAATTCAACAATGCACAACTCAAACGACCCAATATTCAAGTACATGAATCTCAAGTATCAACTAAGTCGCGTATAAGAGTCAAATGCATCAAGTAACAATAATCAATCTCTTGCCGAAACCATTTTTATCGGCACAATATCATTAGCCGAAACTATTTTCCATCGGTTTTATATCAAATCACTAGTCGGAACCATTTTTCATTAGCTTTACATCACTAGCCGGAACTATTTCTCATCAGCTCTACATCACTAGCTAAAACTATTTCCCATCATTTTATCACTTGTCGGAACCATTTTCCATTGACGTTATAAAAACTTGTCGACGATGACCTCATCACAATACTCGTCGAAAATGGCCTCAACATCATAACACTCGCCGACAAAGACCTCGACATTATAAATCATCACATGTCTCATCACGATGCTCACAATCAATACACACAAACAATATTAGACCACACGAAAGAGACAACAAATCATACAATTCAAGTCCACAATCATGCTTTCAAGCATTTCATCGATCAATCTACAAGGGTCACAATAAAGTAATTCACATCATCATGTTCATCACATGGTCCTTTTCATTTCGATCTCTTTTTATTCATTTAGATGTATCACGTGGAAAATTTAACCCCTACTCCTCGTCCCATTACTCTCAACACACTATCAACGAACGAAGTACACGAATTCTAATAGAATACAAGGCTAAGGAAGTCACTTGCCTTAAATCAATGAACAATCACCCTAAGAGTTGAATCTTCCCTTCTAAATCACTTTCAAAGCCACGCAATCAATACTAATCCAGTACTTACAATCACTCATCGCAAACAACAATTCCTACATCAATTATATAGAGAAATGGGTCAATCACAGGAGGGAGAAAATGATAATTTCCATGAAAAAAGTAAAAAATGACCGATCAAATCATTACATTTTTGGAATGTGAGAACTCTTGGGAGGCAATTTCAAAGGAGTTTTTCAAGAATTAACTTTATGGTAAGTAATTTTAAGTTTAACTTCAATCCTCTATTGCCCATTTATTATCTCGTGATTTTATCATCTAATCATTGATTTTGAATTTCAATTTTGTGGGTTTTCTCAAGAACTTGGATTTTTAGATAAATGGTAATTTAATCTTGATTTCAATTCGTTTTTTGAATTGATTTATCACTGTTGAGTTTCAAAATCTTCAGGTATGATGATTTTATATTAAAAAATCAGATTTACCCTCAACCCTCGAAAAAAAAAATTTGGGTTGACTTTTGGAGCTGATTTTCAAAATAAACATTATGAATATCGTTATTCATGATTTCTGATGGAGATTTCATATTTGTTTAGATTTTGTGGATGTCAAATCTGGAAGACTCAAGAGCCGAGTTGAGTGCTTTCTTATAAGTGTATCTTTTTTTACTACATTTTTGTGGTTATGTATCCATACATATACTCCTGCATTTTTTTTTATTGATATCTTGGAATCTGTACACTCCTGCATTTTTTTTATTGATATCTGGGAATCTGTACACTTATTTTTTGCATCCCTTGGTTGTATTCGTTGCAAGAATTAACTCATATTAGCGAATAAAGTTGACATAAATAGTATTTATTGTGTGAACAAATAAAGTGAATACAAACATTTGATAAATGAAATACTTTTCATAAACGGTAATTAAGTAAAGTGTAGTTACTAGCGATAATTAAAAAGCAAACATTTATGAAATTTATCTTTAATTATATTATACATGTTTTATATTTTTTTTGGATTTGATTTTTTAAATAACATGTGAAATTTGAAATTTTCAAAAAGATTATGAGATACAAGCATTAATCTTGGAGGATAATATTCATGCTAGCAATCTTGTTGGAGGATGTTATAGAATCATCATTAATCTGTAACAATAAGTTATGTTTTCTCAATCGATTTTTTTTTGGATCCAAACTGTAGATGTACAAAAACATCAAACTAATGTCAATACAAAGACTTGTTTCATTCAAAAATCAATAACATTATGTTTAGTTTTGATCTATCACCGCTCTGTGGCATTCGTGGATTCAACAAATTCGACAAAAGAAGCATCAAATTGATTTTCCATCATTATTGAAACCCGTTAAGTTGTGTCATATTTTTATGATTACAAACAAATTAATGTAACAATTTCTTTTTATATTTATTAAAATATTTTATTGTCACACAAATATCTAAAATTTATTTTACATCTTAATTTTGAAATTCTCCTTTTTTTTTTTTACTTAAATTGTTAACCAAAACAATTAAATTATAATGAATAACGCCATCATTGTAACGTGAGATACATGATGTATGTCATCATTGGATACATCATTTATAATGTTTCATTTTTCTTTATATATATTATTGTTTTATAAAAATCTAAAATATTAAGTAAAGAGAAATAAAATTACATAATAAATGATAATAAAAGAAGAATGCAAAGAGAATTAAATGTGATGGATCTTATATATGTTTTCGTCTAGTTAAAAATAATATATGCAATAATACGCATATATATGGTGTTCAATAGCTCGTACTTCCGCATATTGGAAGGTGAATTCGCATGAGAAAAGTGAGACAAACGAGTTTGCCGACGGATGTGGAGCTTTTAGAAAGTCCACCTGAAATTTATTGAAAATATAAAGATTTGAATTTTTGAAGATTGTATTGAATTGGAATGATATTTGTAATATGTATTTAAAATATAATGTGCTTGTATTATATTGTATTATAAGTGTATTACAAATTATTTGATTGAGATCATTATAAAAAGAGTGAAGTTTGTAATATGTATTATGATTGTATTGTTAATGAATAAAACATGTATTATGTGTGTTTTATAAATTGAAGTAAAACAACATGTCAAATTAATCATTTTTTTTCAGCACATCACCAATAACCTACAAAATGAATTAAATTTGAATTAAAAATGCATTACACATATTAAAATTGAATTAGAAGAGAATTAAATTGATATGCATTGTATTCGTTGTGTGAACAATAAGGTGAATTATATACGTCTCATAATGTAATATTTTTCACTAATGGTAATTAAGTAAAGTGTAGTTACGAACGATAATTAAGCAACAAACATATATGAAAATTTCTTTTTATTCATACATATTTATTTTTCTTCACATTCAAACTTGTTGAGATTGAACTCATGACCTACTTTTATATTTATATTTTATCCGTCTCATATTAGATGCAAGGCCGTGCATCGGTCAGTTTGATTTTATGTATTATCGATTCGATTTATCAGTTTTTGATTTTTAAATACGCTAAATCAATAAATAAACTAATAAAAAAATTATCAATTTATCGATTTTGGTCCTTCGTGGTTCAATTTCTGTTTAAGCATTATGAAAATGCTTATAATATAAATATATGACAATTCTAAACAAATTTTGATGCGACAAGACAATAATGTCACTACAACTATTCTAAAATAGAAATAAGGGAAAATGCATAATTACACCCTCAACCTATGCCTGAAATCTCAAAGATGCACCTATACTATACTAAGGTCATTTTACACCCATGAACGTATTTTCTATATAATTTCCTACCCCTTTTTGGCCTACGTGACACTAGTTTGAAAAGAATGTCAACACATGCTGGGCCCACAAGATGGTGTCACGTAGACCGAAAAGGGGTAGAAAATTATTTATAAAATAAGCTCAGGGGGTAATAAGACCTTAGTAAAATATAAGTGTGTCTCTGGAATTTCGAGCATATGTTGAGGGGGTACGTGTACATCATCCCTAGAAACAATAATAACTAATATGAAAAGAACTATACAAGTGTTAGTCAAAGAGAAAATTAGAGGAATAGGAATCTTACTTTATATTTAAACGTTTTCTATAATGTGAAGTTGTGAACTCAAAGTCACTATAAAGTGTGAATTACGGGCTAAAGGGCAAAGACAATAACTAGTAAAGTATTGAGACTACATTTAATATTTATGTACAGGTAATTACCGTCTTAATGGGTTATGATTTACCCAATAACTAAATTTTAACAATCAATATCGAATCTATAACCCGACAATTTTTTTTAAAGAAAAAACCCCGTTAACCTAATAACCCAATAATAATAAGTCAATTAACACTTTTTTGATTTGGTTTATCGATCGGTTTGATTTTGCACACCCCTAATTAGATGGACACTTTCAATTTTACATGGTGACTAAAAAATCATTAGTAGATTGATCAACTTTACTATTTTCCCCTTGTTCATATTAATTAGCCTCTTTAAAAATTAAATTCTTAGATATTCAAAATTGTTTACACTTCAAAAGTCATATTTGTCACTTTTCAAGCCTACATCCTGGACGGGGCCGACACTATAAAACCATTATTAGTCCCCAAACGAATCTTTGGCCTGACTCAATCCTTAGTTGAAGAATTAGTCAATAATATAGAAACTCAATTACAAGATTAACTCAATTGTCTCAAAATAGATAACTTATAATGTTCAAAATATTCAAGTGAGATAAGAAGGTAACTCAAGTCTTGAATCATCGGAAAATGGAAAAGACTTCTCAAATACTATTGTCTATGAAGCCTTTAAATACGATGATGGAAGTCGGAACAAGACTCACAACATTCTAACAAACTGAAAAATAAATGTGGAACCCTCTGGAAGGAAGGAAGCTCACCAAAGCTAACTCGAACTGCAGCTGGTATCAATATAGCGCCTGTAGATGAACATGAACACATGTATCTGCATCGTACAATCAGGCAGATAAAATTGTGTCAATACATTGAATCTACGAGCATGTAAGGGGATATGTGGAACATAATAATAAGCTTGAACTGATAAAAAAGAAGACATACTCACCTTGTCTCATCTCAACTCAACTCAAGAATACTCAACTTAACTCAAGAATGCTCAACTTAACTCAAGAATACTCAACTCAATGAAACGATAAAATATGCAATATGTATAAAGCTTTTACAACAGTAGATAATGACTCAAAATGTATATAAAAAGACAATAATAAACTCTTTACTCTTATTTGGGAGATTCTCTAACCAACAACTATCACTATGAGCTACATGATGATAAAACATCTCGTCCAAACTACCATAACTGTCATATACCTTGCCGATGTATAGAACATCCTCAACTAACTGGATTCACTTAGGTATTAATAAAAGGTATAATAAATCATCTAAAAAGTATGACTATTTACCCATGTTGACATACATGGTTTATGATGATTTTGAGTTGTCCAAACTCATCTCATATCGATGCTTAATACTACTCCCAATAATATATAACTCATGCTCATATATATAAAAACAAAAATCATCTTTAACTTGAGACTATTACGCAAAAGGTTCTCTTAAAAGAGATAATGCTCAAAAATTCCTCATTAACACAATAAAAAATTAAGGTTCTTCTCCCGCTTTAAATGTAAAAGTGTTTACACTTGGGAATACTTAGTTCTCTTATATTCATTTTGAAACATGAAACTCATCTCTCCTCATTCTCATACTCAAGTACTCGAGTCTTAAATTAAGTTTTAAAAGATTGTAAAAGATTTCTCAAGATGACTCAAAAGAACTTCTTGAACTTTCCTCTTAACATTACTTTAATTTGAATATGTAAATTTAGATATGTGATTAGGATATGCATGATCTTTCAAGAATTAATGAAGATTTTAAGTGTGGATATCAAGAAGAGAACATAGGTAGGATTCGAGGAAACACACGTGGAAAAAAGGACCAAAAGGTTAGGGGACCTGGCGACCCTAGCGCACTAAATGGCACGCGGCGCCAACCCCCAAAACTAATGAAGGTGGTTTGGGCGCACTGAGTGGCGCCTTGCGCCAGGCCTCAAAGTACAGAATAATAGTTAAGGTGTTGGCGTGGTGCCCCACCCCTTTACCCAGATTTTTGAAGAAATTCTTGATTTAATTCAAGGACTAACTCATCTTGAATCAAATGATTTCCTCCCAAACTCGTTTGGATTCATAAATCCAACAAAAAAAACCACTCTAATTCCATCAAGAACATCATTCATTCGCAAAACCCTCACCACAAGAACTTAACAAGACTATATTGTTAAAAATGAAGTAAAACCTCAAGATTCTCAATATTCTCAATCGCATGACGAATAATAATTGAAAACTCATTATTGGAGTGAGCGTGAAAAAGTTCAACAATATGCAAACTTACATACCTCGGAAGAATCAAGTTCTTGGTGAAAATCCTCAAAACTTGCAAGAATCTTGAGCAGTCTTCTTCTTATCCTCTTGATCTTCTCTAAAAAAAAATCTAAACTCTTTTGGAATGACTAAAATTTATTCTAATCAGTTTAGACCCCTAAAAGAGTGAAGAAAACGTGCTATGCTAGGGGAATAAGGAAAAGACCAAAATGTCCCTCCTTAAAATTGATAAATTGCCTTAACTAGAGAAGTTGCAGTTAAATGGGAATATCTCTTTCATCTTAATGCAAATTTAGCAAACTCAACGGCGTTGAAAAGATGATACAATGACCTTTGATTTGATAACTCATGGTCACTTAACTCATTCTATGTTGAAAGTTATGGTTGTTTGAAGTTGTCCCAAAACTCATAATTGAAGAGCAACTTGTCCAATCTCAATCTAACTCTTTCTAAGACCGAGATGTTCCAATATTAGTTGTAGGGATGAAAAGGGAAAAAATTATTTAATTATATTTCGATTTAGTTTATAGTGGCGGAGCCAAAAATTTTACGAAGATTTTTCAAAGTTTTTTTTTGACCAATGAGTGTACTAATAAAATTACATTAATGTTCATATTAACACCAGATATTGATGTATTCGCTAAGAGTCATGATCCAGAAGTTATAGTTTCAGGAAGAGAAAAAACATAAAGTCACCATTGATATTGTTTCGGATTTGCAAAAATACACCTTAACTTTGCAACTGTCCTATTATCCCATTAAACAATTTTGAACATATATTATTATGCCATTTTTCGATCAGCCCAAAGTTTTAAGAAGCAAGTGTGTTCACACACTAATCATTATAGGGAAAAGGGTCTGATATACCCCTTAACTTTGTCATTTAGAGCTGATATACCCCTCATTATAAAAGTGGCTCATATATACCCCTACTTGTAAACAAATGACTCACATATACCCTTTTCCTCTAACGGAAATGAAAAAAAAAATTTAATCTAAATTTTTATTATTTTTTGATAAAAAAAATAATACCATATGAGTAAATTTAATCCTTGCCAAACATATTTTTTTGACTTTTTTTTGTTTCAATGACTAATTTATAATTATTATTTTGATAATCAAATTTATTTATGTTTCTCTAATATTCTTGTAAAACTTATTGTAAATGACCAAAATTTTTCTTCGAATACAAAATTAAATTACAATACACACAAAAAAAATTGTTTAAATTTTTTTTCTTTAAACTAAAGATTGAAAGAAAAAAATAAAATAAGAATAAGAAACTCAAATAATTATAATAAAAGAAGCAAAAAATAATTTATGTATGAAAAAAATTAAAATATACCTTGAACTTTGATAGAAAAATCATATATACCCCTAAATAATTTTTTTAAAAAAATTAGAAGTAACAAATATAAATTTAAAACTAATTTTTTAACTTCCGTTAAATGAAGGGTATATGTGAGCCATTTTTTAACGGCAGGGGTATATGTGAGCCGTTTGTATAACGGTAAGGGCATATATGAGCCACTTTTATAACGAGGGGTATATCAGCTCCAAATGACAAAGTTAAAGGGTATATCAGACCCTTTTCCCATCATTATATAACACATGTTAATTTAATTTAAAATATTTTTTTTTTAATCTTAAGTTTTTCCTTTATCTTTTTTAAAAAAAAAATTTACTTTTTGACTTTTAATTTTGATTTATCTTAAATTTCACTTCATCTCCCACCTCCCACTTCAAGTAATTTATTCCTCCATTATTTTTTTTCTTCACATCCTACACCCCATGTCAAATTGAGCGCTACTCCCATTTTTTAATTTTCTTTGTCTTCTTCTGGTCAAATTCTTTATAAAATTCATATTATTTTTTTAGACTTTATTGAATTATTGGTAGCAAGCTTAATTATTTTTCTAAGAAAATTTAGAAGGTATCATAAACTACTCATTTTCATATAAATTTAAAATTATAAATGATAATTTTAAAAGAATCAATTAATTCCCGAAATTTAAAAGAACTTAATTAATATCGGATAAAAAACTATATGATACTTTCTAATCATATTGAATCTAATGGGTTTATCAAATTGTTCGAAATTTAAGAAAATATTTAGATAAAATTTTAAAATTAAAGAAAGAAATTAATAGTAATAAAAAAGGAAGATGAAGTTGTGATAAGAATGATGACATTGAAAGTAAGAAGCTTTAATGGATGGAGATGAAAATGAAGTTTTGAAGAAGAAAGAAGAAAGAGAAAGAAAATATAAAAAGGAAAACAAGTTAAAATAACATGAAAAATAAGAAAATATATTTTATAATAAAGTACTTATAAAAAATAAAATTATATTATTTATTATAGGTTGCTCACTCTCTTTGAGAGAGTGCACTCTCTATATCAGGTGGGCGAAAAATGATATAATTATATCTAGGGAAAAGGGTCTGATATACCCTCAACTTTGTCATTTAGAGCTGATATACCCCTTGTTATTAAAGTGGCTCATATATACCCCTATTTGTAAACAAATGGCTCACATATACCCTTTTCCTCTAATGGAAATGAAAAAAATAATAATTTTAATCTAAATTTTTATTATTTTTTTCTAAAAAATATAATCCCTTATGAGTAAATTTAATCCTCGTCAAACTTATTTTTTTGACTTTTTTTTGTTTCAATTACTAATTTATAATTATTATTTGATAATCAAATTTATTTATGTTTCACTAATATTCTTGTAAAACTTATTGTAGATGATCAAATTTTTTCTTCGAATACGAAATTAAATTACAATACACACAAAAAAATAGTTTAATTTTTTATTCTTTAAATAAGGAATGAAAGAAAAAATAAAATAAGAATAAGAAATTCAAATAATTATAATAAAAGAAGTCAAAAAACAATTTATGTATGAAAAAAATTAAAATATACCTTGAAAGAATCATATATACCCTTAAATAATTTTTTTAAAAAAATTAGAAGTAATAAATATAAATTTAAAACTAATTTTTTAAAATCCGTTAAATGAAGGGTATATGTGAGCCATTTTGTAACGGCAGGGGTATATGTGAGCCGTTTGTATAACGGTAAGGGCATATATGAGTCACTTTTATAACGAGGGGTATGTTAGCTCCAAATGACAAAGTTGAGGGTATATCAGACCCTTTTCCCTTATATCTATTCAAAATTGTGAAGTGGGGTAATAGGACAGTTGCAAAGTTAAGGTATCTTTTTTAAAATTCGAAACTACTTCAATATTGACTTTATGTCTTGGAAACAGACATGTCCGATGGGATGATGAGGAAGAGATGTTGAACATACGCTTTGATTAGGTGATCAAGGAAGGGGATCTCCCACCAAGGCAACAAAGAAGTAAAAGAAACAAAATAAAAAAGTAGGCACATGGAAGGTGACATATTTGGGATGGTAAGATGACGAAGGACTTTATTCCAAGGCACCTACCAATGAAAACGAGAAGTAAGACCTAATCCAAGGTGTGCGTTACATAATCCTTATAGGCATATCAATTACACATCAGAATGATTTGGGAGATCTATGTTATTATGACCAGACAAGTTCCAAATCTTCCTCCCAATTTTATTCAGTTACACTTTTTCCACAACTCATTCATATTAAATGCCTAGGCAATTATCATGCTTTCTCTCTATTCATATTCAAACTCATGACACTCAAAATATACATCAATTCATTCATCAAATTCAAATTCTACAATCATTTGATCATCCATTCAGTTTTCATCTTCAAATTAAACAGAGCGCACAATCAAGACGTTTATTTACTTTTTTAGTAATTCAACAAACTTAACGCAACACAGGTTCACACATTGCACTCCATTCAAAAAAATTTATCCTTCTTTAATTTAGTACCTTTTGTGTATTCTCAGTTTAATTATTAAGAATTTACAAGGGTGAATAAATGACTCCGGATCGCTTAACAATCTTTATAAAAAAATAGAAAAATACCAACAGTATTACAGAATCATGTAAGATTATTTGTTAATGATCTTACATAATTGTGAATCCCCCTACACCTTTTCATTTACTATGTTTACATGATAAATAAATAGCATATATTTCATAATAAATAAAGAACAATACAAAATTCCCAACTTTCTTCCATTTTTTTTCCAAATCTTGACACTTATCTTTACACAAAAATTTAACTAATCCAAATAATTAACTCATCATTTAGAACAATTAAATGACAAGCACAAACAAAAAAGGAAAAAAGTGGTAAAAACTAATAAACATAAAGACAAACCATTTATCTTTATAGTCATCTTCTCAACGTGGTTAATTGAGGTTAGTTTTCTCAAATATCTAATATTATCATATTAAATTGTATGTTATTTCAACATTCTATCCGTAGTTAGACGTTGAAAAACATTTATATAGAAGTACTACAATAGATAAGAAAATTAAGAATAATCCGTAGCAAACTTCGGAGAATTGTCAAGGTAAATTTTAATGATAATATTAAAAAATTATTTCAAATTGTTCTTCTATACAATGAAGAAAACACAGAAGCAATTGAAAAATATATAATAATAATAATAAAAGAATGATATCATGTATTGGTTTCAATGTAATGGAGCGGTAAAATAAATTTTGAGTAGAGAATATAGAGATCAATCTAAAATAAATGACATCATTTTATAAACTTTACTGTTTTTTCACATTGAAAATAATTTCAAACACATACATCAAAAGTATTTGTGATAAATATTACAATATATAATTTATTCAAAAAATAATAATTTAACATTTGAAGAAGCACGATCATGTTTCTTAGATAATAGTATTGACGGATTCGAGAGATTGTGTTATAGGAGGTTTATCAAAAGAAATTAGTAGTATTTGTGGATTTGGTGAGTCATTGAAAGAAATTAATGGTATTGGTGGATTTGGTGAGTCATCAAAAGGAAATGATATAGAATTTAACATATTCAAAGTTAGTCATTAAATAGAGAATTATCAAAAGATATTTCAAGTGTGTTTAAGAATTTGAAACTAAAGTAGCAATTTCAAATTCGAAAAATAAACAATATGTTGATAAACATTGGGATTTCAAACCATATTTTGCAAATAATTGTAAAGGCAAAGGAGTAGCAGAATTTTATTTATTTTGACAAATAATTAGTATTTCTCATCTCAAATAAGGTATAACTATTTCCAAATGATAAGATGATACTGGTATCCAAACTGATTCTAATAAAAAAATTAACTCAAATTAAATAGACAAAAAAACCGATACAAAATTTATTTTAATTACAATTTTAAAATTTTCCTTTTTTTAAAATTAAATTGTTAACCAAAAACATTAAATTATGATTAATAAATAAACACAAAAACACCTCATTTGTCAAACACATAAGTTTCTTGCTTTCCGAATAAGAAACTAATAAATAAGTAATACTAATAATAAAAAATAGTAGATCACAAGAGCCACGCTAGGTTTAAAATATTTTTGTGATTTTTTATAAGGTGAGATACATGATGTCTGTCATCATTGGATACATTATTTATAATGTTTCATTATTGTCTATATATATTATTTTTTCATTAATTTATGAAATATTAAATAAAGTAAACTAAAATTACATAATAAATAATAATAATAAAAGGAGAACTGGAAGAATTATATATATATATATATATATATATATATATATATATATATTCATCTAGTTAAAAATAATATATGCAACAATTAGTAGATATATGACAATAATAATGGAGCAAAAAATTATAAAGTACTGTAAACCACACATGAGATATAAATTGCACTAGGCAAGCTCTATGTGACATGCTTAACTCAGAAGACAAATGAGGGGAATCGATCCCGGGTTATCTATGCGTGGATGACCACCCTTCAAATCAACTGAGTTATTCCAAAGGACATGATTTTAGAGTAGAGAAAAGAGATGAGTAGCGAAAATTACGAATATTTAATTAGTAATTTTTTGTATCTTGAAAAGATGTAATTTTATATTTCACTTGTACTCTTATATTTCGAAGGAGAAAATTTTTGCAAATCCTATAATATACATGCACTCGTTGTTTCAATATAAGATGTACTTTTTACGTTCATATTGTTTCAAATATAAGATGCAAATATAAGATGTCTTGCTTTTGCTTTTGGCGTAGCTGTAATGTGTGTCTATTTGGATGAAGGAGTTTCGTCAATCATCATTTTCTTGACTCCGCCACCGTGTTTTGTGGTCATGCACCAATGTATATACACATGTTTCACAATATAATATTTGTCACACACTAAATCAAAAATGATCATTAGACACACCTTTTTTTTACTCCGCCACCGTGTTTTGTGGTCATGCACCAACATATATACACATGTTTCACAATATACTATTTTCCACAATGGTGTAGTTACAAGCGAGATATATGCAATAAACATTGGTGAAAGTTTTTTTTTTAATCTACTTTTTTTAAAACCCTTTTTAGGAGCTCTCATCATTTTTTCTCTCTGTGACTCGAACTCGCGATCTTCAAATTGAAAGTGAAGGTGCTTACAATCCGAGCAACTCCCTCTCGTCAACATTTGTGATAGTTGCTCTTTATTTATACATGTTTTATTTTTCTTCACATTCAAACTTAATTTTTTTTTTTGAGCTCCACATGTGACATTTGAACTCAAGTTTAGTCTTATATCTATATTTCTTCTGTTCCATATTAGATATACATTTTGTATTTTACACGGTGATTAACAAATTATTAACAGATTGATCAATTATATTATTATTTTCTTGTTTATATTATTAGCCTCTTGAAAAAAGAAATTCTTTGATATTTAAAGTTGGTTTAAACTTTCAAAGGTCATATTAATTGTATGATAAAATGGGGAAAATAATTAATTATTTATTGGTTTCGTTCAGTAGAGGAACTAGAACTTTCACGAATAGTGTACAAAATGTTTTTTTGGACCAACCAGTGTACTGCTCCTTTAAAAAATGTGAAGAAGGGAAAAAAGGCTTAAACGTTGCGACATGAGAGATTCGAAGAAGCAACCACCTAAAGCTTAAACATTTTCTCCACACCAGAAATCACCATCCTACGACAATGTTGTTTTAAAGGTGTTTAAAATACGTCATCTAACCATATATTGTATCATTTTACTTATATATAGTATAATTTTCTGACGAAAGGTGTTCACTTTGCAGCTTTAATATATTGTAGCTCCATACTGATTTAATAAGTGATCAACTAATATGAGACGAATATTTAAGTAATAACTCAAATTTGTCCTATCTTTGAGCTTAGACATCCTTGTATAAATAGTCATGTAGTGCACTTTTAGTCAACCCAAACTTCTGTCACTTTTTTTAAGTTAGATATATTTTAATCATCTTAAGAAAACAAAGAAAAAAAAACATTGAGTCACACCATCGGGGTACGTCCGTTGAATGCAATTATATAGAAAGTTTAATTTCAATGATATCATAACCAGTGGACCAAAGGCGGATTCACATGGAAATTTTTGGATACTCGAACATCTATTAACCTTTTATCAAATTATTTATATTTATATAGAATTTAAGAGGAATGGTATATATACAAAAAGAGAGCACCCATAGGATATATGCAATAGTTTTGTGAGAGTCCTTAAGGTCATTGGTTTACTTTTGCATTCAGGTTCGATTCGCTATTAACTTAAAAAAAAAAAATCAACTCTCACCGAATAAATAATCTAAAATAAATGGAGTAGATACTGTTTGATTTAATTATGCACCATAGCAAATATTTGTATATATATATACAAAAAAATGTAATATTTCGTCATCAAAAAGACAATAGTATCTGAACATGATAGCACAAAACAATCATTAAGAAAAACTATCATAAATATTATTTTTAATAAAGGAAAAAAGAAAAGTTTATTTTGTATAGAAAAAAAAATAGCAAAACGCGACGAGTGAAGTGAAAAAAACAATAAACATAGGGAGGTAAGGGGAAAAAAAAAAGGAAAAATCTAACTGAAGAATAATAATGTATTGCCTGTAAATTGAACCTACGCAAAAATAATAGGGAACTTACCTAAATATACTATGATAAAAAAATATTTACCATTTATATCAACAATATTTTTTTTTTCAGTTGATCACTTTTAATTCATTTATAATACAAGTTTAATACATATTACAAAGACCAATTTATTATTCACATATAATACAAATTTTAATGATGAATTATACATTTATCACACATTTTAGTACAATTATAATACAATGTGACAGTTTTTTACCAAACAAACATGATATATTTCAAAAAATAATTATAATTCATATATATTGCATATATAATTCACTTTTAATACATATTACAGATTTATTACAATATTGCTATAAATGGTAATAAATAAAAAATATCGCTAAAATCAGTAATTATTTTTTAAAATGTATTAATTTATGTAATTTTTCTAAAATAATAAGGACAACTTTCTTATATAGCAAATAAAAAATTCATACTTGTATGTTATAGTAAAGTTTGCATAATTGCGCTCTATTGCAAACATATAACTTTATTTCGCTATACATATACAATTGTATGATTTGTTGGCCTAAATTGTATAATTCGCTGGCCTCGCTATACATATACAATTATATGATTCGCTGGCCTATATTGTATAATTCGCTGGTCTATTTCGCTGCAATTGTATACTTCGTTGGCCTATTTCACTGTAATTGTACAATTTGCTCGCCTATTTCGCTGCAATATCTGTATAAGATTCCCTTTGTATACAATTGAATCGAAGTAAAATGTTTGTATATTGTATAATTATAAGCGTATAGGGAGAAGATATATGTTTTTCTCTCACTTTATACAAAAACAGAAACACAATTTATACACTTCTATTGTATAAAGGGAGAGAAAATTGTATTTCATTGCAATTGTATAATTCGCAATTGTATAATTCGCTGTCCTTTTTCGCTGCAATATTTGTATAAAATCTGCATTTGTATACAATTAAAATCGAAGTAAAATGTTTGTAAATTCTATAATTAAGTATAGAGCACGAAGATATATGTTTTTGTATGTGTATATACAATTTTCTCTCACTTTATACAAAATAGAAACAAATTTTATACACTTCTATTGTATAAAGCGATAGAGACGAGTAGAGGCAGAGTTGCAAGCGAGAAACACAATTTATACACTTCACTCGTCGCATTTTGCTATTTTTTTCTATACAAAATAAACTTTTCTTTTTTCCTTTATTAAAAATAATATTTATCATAGTTTTTCTTAATGATTGTTTTGTGCTATCATGTTCAGATACGATTGTCTTTTTGATGACGAAATGTTAAATTTATAAACTTACTTTTTTATATATATATATATATATATATATATATATATATATATATATATATATATATATATATATATATATATATATATATTGAACATTATTTGACTTCTTCATTTGTATAAACGAAGAAGAGTCGAAAATGCCCTTGAAGTATCTGAATTGGTAAAAAATTACCCATCATCCACCTATCGCCCCTAAAATACCCCTGACATTCACCTTTCGGCTAAAATATACCCTTGATGTTAACCCGTTCACTCATATTTTCCCTTATTTTTAATAACTCCCTTAACACAAAATTATTAAATGCTTATTTATTATATTACTCAATGTGGTTCATATTTTGATCCGATACACTAGAAAATAAATATTATAAAATAATTAATTTCATGATATCTTTCTATTGGTCTATTTTAAATCGACCCCAATTTATTATAATGTAACTCAACTCATGAATGGAGATCCAACCATAATCCATACTTATCCCGACTGATTGTCCATCTAAAAAAAATATTATGTTCATTTATATAAAAATTTCTCTCAATTATTCAAATGTCTTGTTTATCTTCTCCTATATTCCTTTTTGTAATCTCTTATTCTTAATTAGCAGATCCGAGATTCAAACTTGAAATCAATTTACATATTTATATTCTTTTAATTAGTATTATTGTCATGATAGAATGAGGATGGAGATAAGAGAAATGATTATTTTTATTCTGTTATTTTAAATTTTGGGTACACACAAAAGAAAAATGTAATATTTGTACATATTTGTTTAATTGAGTCATATTTCATTGAACTAATTATTTCTATATGAATGCATCATTTTTTGCTCCCCTTGTCCCTCTTGTTTGTCATAAATTAAACGAAAAGGGCCTAAAATATCCTCGAAGTATCGGAAATTGTACGAAATTACCCCCATTCACCTATTGGCTCCAAAATGTCCTTCTCATCCACCTATTGGCTCCAAAATACCCTTGTCATCCACCTTTGGTTTCAAAATTGACCACTTATTTAACTGTTTTAAAATTAAACTGTCTAAATATTTTTAAAAATATTTGACGCTCAACTATTGATTATAATTTAATTTATTAATACAATTTATAAACCAACCTACTGCCCACTCATTACTAATTAAATCCCACCCAATTAATAAACCAATTATAATATTAAAATCGCCATAAACACTACTAAAACACGATAAAATTATAGATTCTTGAAAATGACATTCAAAATTATTCGAGTCCGAATCGAAGCCCAATTAAATGTAGGTTGAGCCACATATTAAGGAGGACACTTTCAATAAGATTCTCTTTCAAGCTTGAATTCAAAATTTATGATTAAAGATAAAGAAGTAGTACGTCCCGAATTAATTCATGCACTTTTTAAATATAAATTTTATAAATATTTATGATTTGTTTTAAAACCTTTATTATATTGTTTTTTAAAAAGTAATCCATAAAGTAACTATCACATAACCGAGACAAAAGAACAATTGTCAGACTTTTAAGTTTTTCGGTAATTTTTATTTACACACTTGAATGTATGATAATCTACTTCTATAGATATTTTCTCCTCAAAATTTTCAAAACACTTATTGGCAGTAGCTTTCCTGTTGTTGCATTAATAATGTGACGGATTTTTTAAAATTTGATAGGGATTAATTAGTAATGGATGGGTAGTGGAGTGATTTTTAAATTATACTATTAAGTTAAATTATAACAAATAGTTGAGCGTCACGTCTTTAAAAAATATTTAAATAGTTTAAATTCAAAACCGTTAAATAAGTGGTCAATTTCGAATGCAAAGATAGATGACAAGGGTATTTTGGAGCCAATAGGTGGATGGGGGTAATTTTGTAACATTTGCAATACTTCGAGGGTATTTTCAGCCCTTTTCTATTTTTTTAAATTTTATATTTTGAAGTTTCACAATGAGCATTTTGTCACCGTCATTGTAGCTATGGGAGCACCCATAACCTTCAAATCCTAGATCCGTCACTATAGTAGACCATTTGTATCTGAAATTTTGGATCTGACTTCAAAATCGTAACCAAGCAACTAAATAATAAGGTAGGTTCGCTAATTTACAAACTCAACAATGGAGTTACGTTTGTGACCCCAGTAGAAGGCTACTAGAGGGGTGATGCGAAAGTTACTGCCTAGGAGTTTTCTATAAGTATATTCTTTATATGGCGGAGTTTGAGTTTAAAGAGTTAACCAATTTATTTAACCATGAATTTGAGCATGAAATTTTATTATTTTTTAAAATAATTTTTACATATTTAAAAACTACGTTAGTAATAATAATTAATAATTCAAAATAAGCATAATACATAAATATGTTTTTTAACTTGGCTTCAAATCTATATTTTTGTCCATTAACTTCGGGTGTGCAAAAGTAGACACTTGAACTTGTATAAGTTGAATAAATAGACACACATGTCTTACATGACATCATACATGTTATTTTTTTCCTAAGTGTATTGTGTCATGTAGGACTCGTATGTTTACTTGTTCTACTTTATACAAGTTTAAGTGTTGGGCTGACTCAACAACATTGGGGGCCTAAAGCGAAACTTTAAGAGAGGGGCCCTTTTTATTTTTTCATCAAATATACTTTTATTTAAAATCTATTGTTCTAGCTATTAAATTGTAGATATGAAGTCATTAGCAACTGTTTATAATCAATTTGTTTTAATTATTCCTTTTGAAATGATAATATAACTACTTCATTCTATCTCTCTTAAGACATTGCTAATCTTAAAGAAAATTTATTCAATTTTAGTTTTGAAAAAACTTCTTTCGGTTAAGGCAAACAATTACATAAACTGTTAACATTATTCTATAAGCAACATGTGTATTTGAAAAAGAATTATTCTATAAGCAATATGTGTATTTGGAAATGAATCAAGTCTTTTTATTTGATTGATTATTTTATTAGATCATTATCTTCAACTTGTATTATTTCCCTTAACAATTTTAATTCAAAAAATAAATCTAAACCATCAATAATGGAATAACTATTACGTGTTAAAGAAAGTTCAAGGTTAATATAATATTTTCTAAATTCTCATCATCTAGTGATCTCAATATTTTACCACTAAATAATAAATCAAATGTTTTTCCATATGCTTCGTATCTATTTTGAAGTGAAAAAATTGTTTGATCTACTCTACATATATAAAGCAACCATCTCTAAAAGATTCTTCAGGGGACTTTGTAATTTCGCTATCCATATTTAATCAAATTGTTCCTTACGAAATTCAGGTTTGTTTTCATATTATATGCAATTTCCTTAGTAGAAATCATAACACTCATATTACATATAATTTTTTTTTTAAAAAAAACATGTATATGTAATTATTTTTTTAAAATGGGGACCCCAAAATATATGGGGCCCGAAGCGATAGTGGCCTAGGGGTTAAGACGACCCTGTTTAAGTGTCTACTTGTGCATATCCAAAGTTAGAGAATATAAACTAAAGGAATAATACATAAACACGACCCTTAACTTGGGATCAATTTTTATGTATGTTTTAATCTGAAATTGAAAAAAATTATCAGGTACTCTGAAAATGGGTGCAACAAAAAAGAAAGAGAATGAAGTAAAAACAACTCACCAGAATCCTTGTGAGCTTTTGACTAGGGGTGGGCATAAACACCGAAAAACCGAAACACCGAACCGAACCGAATTTTTTTAGAATTTCGGTTTCGGTATTTCGGTTTTCGGTTCGGTATTCGGTTTAATTTTTTGTATTTTTCGGTATTTCGATTCGGTTTTCGGTATATATTACTTTGGAATTCGGTTTAAACCGAAATTTTATGCTATAATTTAATAATTTATAAATTATATTATATTAATTAATAATTATTAATATTAAATATTTTTAAAAAATAAAAAATAAAAACCCTAATACCCTAATTTTTTCAATTCACTCCTTAGTCCTCATCTTCTTGAATCTTGACTTCTTCCTCTTCATTTCTCTTGTCTTCCCTGAAGGCTGAAGCACCAACAAGGGAAGCAGTACTGCAGCAGCCACAACAAGGGAAGCAACACTGCAACAGCCGCAACAGCCGCAACAAGGGAAGCAACACTGCAACAGCCGCAGCCAGCCGCCGCCCGCCGCCCGCCAGCAGCACAGCAGCAGCCAGCCGCCGCCCGCCAGCAGCACAGCAGCAGCCAGCCGCCAGCAGCACAGCAGCACAGCAGCAGCCGCTGGGCAGTCAACAGTCAGCAGGTATGTTTTTAGTTTTTACGTTTTTAATTTTTTTTCTTGATTTTTTTCATTTTTTTTTCTGATTTTGTAATTTTGTTTTTGTTACTAGACACTGGTTATTGTCTTTATTGGGAATTTATTGTGCTTTTTTTATATATATAGATAATAGATGGCTGAACAAACAGAATTTAATATGGGTGTAGCTGATCAAAGACAAAGTCGAATAAGTATGGCTGATTCTACGGATAATACACCTAGTAATAGCAATGATATGTCGATTGGCACAGAAATAACAAAAAAAAGAAAAGAAATGGATCCTAGATCTCTTGTTTGGCAACACTTTGAAAAGATTTTTGAAAATGGTGTATTAGTTAAAGCAAAGTGTTTACATTGTAAACAATATTACGCTGCCAATACAACAAGAAATGGAACAAGTGGACTAAAACAACATTTGACTTATCGGTGTAAAGTGTATAAACCTCCGACTGTTGCACCCGGTATTCAAAAATTATTAAATATTCAAAATAACAATTTAGAGAGTTGGAAATTTGAGCAAGAGGTATGTAGGAGAGCTTTAGTTGAGATGATTATTTTGGATGAACTACCTTTTAGTTTTGTTGAAAAAGAAGGCTTTAAGAAGTTTATGAGTAAAGTCCAGCCTTTGTTTCATATTCCTTCTCGTAGAACCATAACAAGGGATTGTTATGAAGTTTATGGTGAATTGAGAATAAATTTGAAACAATCTTTAAGAGAAATACAACCAAGAATTTGTCTCACAACAGACACATGGACTTCAGTGCAAAGAATCAATTATATGTGTTTGACTGCTCACTTTATTGATAGGGATTGGGTGCTTCATAAAAGAATATTGAATTTTTGTCCTATCACTAGTCATAAAGGTGAGCATTTGGCTGAGTCTATTAGTAATTGTTTACTTGATTGGAAGTTGGATAATGTTTTTACTGTTACGGTTGATAATGCCTCTTAAAATGATGTGGCAGTTCTAGAGTTGTCCAAAAAGTTAGATATGTGGGGAACTAATTTGATGGAAGGTAAGCATCTCCATGTGAGATGTATGGCTCACATACTTAATCTAATTGTGCAAGATGGTTTGAAAGAAATTGGTCCTTCTATAAAAAAGGTGAGACAAATGGTGAAATATGTTAGGTCATCTTCTTCAAGGGCAAGAAATTTCTTGAAATGTGTTGAAATGCAAAAGATAGAATGTGATAAGATGTTGTCTTTAGATGTGCCTACTAGGTGGAACTCCACCTATTTGATGTTAGACACAGCAGAAAAGTTTGAGAAGGCTTTTGAGAGGTTTGATCTTTATGATGGTAATTTTAATTCTTTTCTTGCTACTGATGTTTGTGAAGATGGAAGTATCGCAGGGTCAATTCAATATGAAGATTGGGCTAATGTGAGGAATGTCACAAAGTTTCTTGAAAAATTTTATGAACTCACTTTGAAAGTTTCAGGTTCACGGTATGTTACTTGTAATGTTCATTTTGAAGATATATGTGAACTTGATGCTTATTTGAAATATGTGTAGCAAGTGATGACCTTGATTTGAGTAAAATGGCTTCGGGAATGAAAGAAAAATTCAAGAAATATTGGGGGACTCCTGAAAAAATGAACAAAATGATTTTTATTGCTTCTGTTTTGGATCCTCGCAATAAATTTGTCTATGTTAGTTTTGCTCTTGAAGAATTACTTGGGGAAGAAACGGGAAATGTAGTGAATACGAAAGTAGAGGCTTACTTGAGGGATTTGTTTACGATATATGTAAGTAAGTATGGAAAAGGTTCCAAAAGTCAACCATCTTCATCTGACTCATCTGATTCTTCTGGTAGTGGCATTTCTCAAAATATGTCCAAAAATTCTTTGAGAACTAAGTTGCACATGAAGAAACAAAAGAATGATTCCGGAAGTGTAGGTGTTAAATCTGAGTTGGATAAATATCTTCTTGAAGACCAAGAACCTGAATCTGAAGATTTTGATATTTTGAGTTGGTGGAAAGTTAATTCTCCTAGATTTCCAGTACTTTCACAGTTGGCTCGAGATGTATTGGCTATTCCTATGTCGAGTGTGGCATCGGAATGTGCATTTAGCACCGGTGGTCGAATTCTAGATCCCTTTAGAAGTTCATTGACTCCCAAATGTGTGCAATGTCTTATTTGTGTCCAAGATTGGCTTAGACAAGAAACCAAGCCTATTTGTGTTGAAGAAAGTTTGGAGTTTCTTGAAAAAATTGAACTTGGTAAGACTTTTTATTTTTTATTTATTTATGAAAAAAATAAAATACTTATTGTGTTGTATCTTGTATGACATGTTTCCTTTTATTAATTATAGAGATGGCAAATAGTGGAAGAAGCTCTTCCATTGTTGATCTATGATTGACTTGCAAGCGGTGAGTTTAATACATCATTTATTTAATCATATCATTTTTTAATCTTAAGTAGTATTCTAAGTTTCTAATATTTGATTTTATCTTAAAAGGTCCAAGGGTCAAGACAATGAAGAAATAATTTTGTTGGCACGTGACACTTGAAAGTTGAAAGTTGAAAGCGATCTCATGGAAGAAAGTCAAGAAACTCATTATTGTTGTTTGTTATTGTTGAAAGTAATCTCATGGAAGAAGACAAGAAGTTCAAAATACATTGTTTGTTGCTTATTATTGTTTATTATGAGTTCATGAAAGACTTTATTGTTACTTGTTAGATTGTTATTATGTTGTATTTGTGAAGACATTAACTACAAATCTACAATGCAACTTTTGTTTTAGTGTCATTGTGAATTTCAAATTGTGTGTTTTAGTGATATTGTGAATTTAAAATTTGAGGTGTTAAAGCCTAATGGCATATTGAAGATTTGAATCATTGATAATTGATATATTGAAATTTGGTAGTAAATTAGTAATGCACTTCTTTGATTTATTGTATATTTTTACTTTTTACTAAAAAGTTTTTAGCCCATTAAGTTGAAAAATGAAACAAAAAATTGTAAACTTTAAAATTTCAAAAAGCCCACTAAACAGGCCCATTAAAAAACCGAATTAAGAAACCGAACCGAATTAATAAAAACCGAACCGAATTAACAAAAACCGAACCGAACCGAAATATTTCGGTTCGGTATTCGGTACGCAATTTATAAAAACCGAAAATCGAAAAAACCGAAAAAAAAAACCGAACCGAACCGAAAAACCGAATGCCCACCCCTACTTTTGACGCTCTTCTTTTAACTGAATTTACACATGCATTTACTAATTCACTATTTTGTTTCAATTTTATAGTCGTATATGATATTAGGAAGAATTCAATGAGAATACAGAAAGGGTCTATGTGCAAAATCCCTTAAGGTTAGTACTACATGTCAGCTGACAATCACTTTTGGTGATTTTCCTTCCCCTTTCTTTCTCTATAATTTTATCTTGTTGATAAGTTTATGAGAAATTAGATAATATTTTTCACTTTTCTAATTCATTATCTTCTGTATGCTACATATTCTCGGCTTATTATTTAACTAATGCTTGATCGATTAGAATCTGTTTGATTCATTTGCACTATCGATTTAATCGAGTTGTTTTCAATTAGCATTTCTCAATATTGATATACAAACATTGACACGCAACTCAAATATTTTGCATTCTCACAAGTCACAGGGAGAAAAATTATGAACTCGAGGAGAATCTGCATAGTTCAAACATTGGTCCTAATTAAGAAAGTAAAAATAATAAAAGAAGTTGTCACACTAACAACATCCAGTCAAAATGATGTAGACTTCGTAGCTGAACATTAATTAGGTATCGATATTATCGAACATCTATTGAAATGCTTCTTTTGATCAAGTAATTGATTTTATAGAAAGAACACAAACATGCAATTAGACCATTGAACATCTATTGTAGTTTTTAATTTTTATACAACTATTAATTGGGTTGCAGCTTCCTGGTGCCATTGAATAGGGGTGTAAACATGCGCTTTTAGTACAAAACTTACATGAGCATATGTGTGTCAGTTTGTGCTTGACACACTTGGTGTGATGAGGGGAGAGTTAGCAAGCAACCTTGGCCTCTTGGCAAGAGGTTCGTTGTCCCACTCCTTACTGGTCCCGTTGCAGTACAACACCTGAACTCGAAGCTACGATCATATCCGATTGGATTTATGGTCCTGTCCGACCCATTAGAAGCTAGGAGATCTTTGGTGTATTAGGTGATCTTGAAGAAGAAAGCCCAGATCTAAAACTTTAAGATTAAATTAAGAAATATTTAGATTATGTGTTGTTGGATTTTATTAGTAAAGTCTTAATGAGATTAATTATCAAATTTGAGGATGTTTGATGAAGAATTAGGGTGCTTTTATCTAAGATTTCAGCTGCGACTTTGAAACTAAAAATTAAGTGCATTGTCTTTTGCTATTGTATAGGCGATATCAAGAATATCTTTTTCATGTTGTTCTTTATTTGGTCAAAGCGTTAAAGCTAAACAATGAATCGAATACTTTAAAGCTCAGGTATTGCTTTGTTCGTCATTGAAAAAAATTAAGAAGAGACTGTCTTTTAATTTTCAAAACATTATAAGTAAAACAAAAGGACTATATTTTCTTTTTAGTTATCAGATTATATTTTGCTTTCAACTGCTAACTATTTTAGTTTCTCCAATTATTGGTCTTAAAAGTTAACCACCATATTTGCATTGAATGTTATTGTTGTCTGACCAACATAATAATTTAAATGAACTTTGAGAAAACAATCTTCTCTGTAGCATACATGGGTCAAAGGCATTGTTACTTGATATTTCTATATTGTTAACAATTTATCATTCACTGGTGTTAAAAATGAAATTTATACACCGATAATAACAAAGAGAACCAAGAGGATCAGAAAAGTTGAACATGCTACTTTAGAGAAGCCTCCTACTATTAATTACATGGATAAGATGGTTAGATAAATATATGAGTTGAAAATACACCACATATAAATATAGTTCTCTTTTAGCTATCATGACGCTTTGATCAACATACGCATTGATTAACCCTTTCGTATCATTATTAAAAGTGTGATTCATGTAGTTGCTTTTTTCTCATTGGTCAGGCTGAATTTACTGGATCGGAGCTGCATATTATGGACCTAGACCTGTATTAGAGTTTATGACCCTCAACTTTTCCAAGGCAAGAGTCAACCATAAAAAAGAGCCCAAACTCTTTTTTTTTTAGTTCCACTTTACTTTTACTTTCTCAAATTCTCTATCTTAGCTTTTCTCATATGTCGAAATGGTTGCTATGATGCTCAAAACTATACTTATAACATTAACAATGTATAGAGAGATCAATTTTATATGACTTAGGTAACACATGAAGATTTTAGTTCCTCTTGGAGAACCTGTGTCATATGTTGTCTATTTCTTTAATTATCAGAATTAGGTCTGTTTTTTAATGCCCAGTAAGCTCTATTCTCCATATATAGCTTAACAGGGGTGAACATTCCGTCGAGAGTTATTTTAGATAAAAAGAACTGAGCATATTAGTCGAGATCATGAAATTTGTCCAAAACTAAGTAATTTTCAAGGGCAACGACCTTCAATTATTAATGTAGCAAGTTCGTTTGATTATAACTTTAACGTATAATGATCTCCAAGAGCATCATCATAAAGTTTTCACAAAATGTGGTAATGCTTTAGCTAATTTTGTGTTTCTCCTTACTTTTTAATAATTCAAGCATGTTCAATTCTTCTTAGATAATGACGGGCACTCTCTTATTACAAGATATTTAATTTTAAGTGCTTAAACCAAACTTTTATCTAATCATTGATAATTATGATTGTCACTGTTCATCTCACTGCTTATATAACACCATCTAATAATTGAAGAAAAAGTATTGTAAGTTATACTACGAAAGGGACTAGGACCAAGTGATTACAGGGATATGAAATCGTATTAGAATCTAGATCATGAACTCTTTTTCATCTTCATTTACTATGTGAAAAATTTATGAAAGAAGTTGACAAAATGAGGAATAGAAGCCATAATTTGGAAACATCATCAATGTCTTTTACTTATTACTTTGGACTCCAACTGAAATGTCGTACCACCTGTTAAAATAGGATATTCTCATGATCTAAATGAAGACTCAAAAAGAGTTGTTACATTTTTGGTGTATTATGTCTATTATAACAATACTTGCAGACTAGCAGACATCGATTCCTTATTACATTTTTGTAACATCTAGAAGTGTTGCTCAATATCAAGCTCCTCAGTTTATTTTTTGAGTATGAATAGATGTTGCTCTTTGTTTTTGGGGCAAGCCTGGCAATCCCATCCCAAACAAGGTACACTTTGCAACAACATTTTCTGATAGAACATTTCATTCTTTAATAATACAATAAGGTTCAAATCCCTCTCTTTTCTTTGATGACTTGATTTTCTTTTTCAAATTTTAAAATTTTTTGTTCTCATTCTTTGCTAAAGGTGTTAAATAGATCAAATCCTTATGCCAACCTATGCCTTCAGTCCCTCATCCCCTACAATACATCCAAGAATAAGAGCGAGGCAACTACAAGCTATTGATACACACCAGAATTGAGGAGAATGTATGCTCATTTTCAGCCAAAAGCATTCTAAAGTTGTCAAGGATCATTTTTTGTTGTTGTTGCTTCTGCTATTCAAACAATAGAAATGGTATTTCTTCTTTTTATTTGGTTGTAATTTTTCACTCTAAATGAACAGATTGAATTAAGCTCCTCAAAGTAAATATTTTTTTTAATGAAGATCATCCATCTATGAAGACCTTTCTGTTCTCTTTTTATATAAGCTTATTGTATGTTCTCAATTTTGTTGGTCTATGATTTAGATAAAAAGATTGTTTGAACTTGTAACCTCAAACATTCTTTGTCATTATCTTGAACTTAATTATGATTTGTTTAAAATCTAAGTCAAGTATAATATTTTGATAAAAGTAATGAAAAAAGAATAAAGTTTGGCTTGTTGATATATTACTTTGCGCCTACATGCATATTGCGATTATTGTTGTGAAAAATTCAGCGTGTGACAACTTAAAGATGTATGAGTTCCACTAGGGCAGTCACACAAAAAAAGGCGTGTGTGTGTAGATGAAGTTGATCAAAATGGGATGATTTACCAGAAATAACAACATATAGTTGACACAGTTCAACTCAGGATATCTGTTTCTGGTGGTATTCCTTTCTTTTGGATATGTAATATGTTTAAATTAAGATTTAAGTCATACACAGACCCTTAAAGTCGTTCTAATATTTTATTTAGTTACTCCAATTCAATCTTTTTTCCTATTGAACACTTATATTACGATAAATTTGTACCTATTAGACATTTTTTGCTTACATGACACTATGTGTGTAGTACACACCTAAAAAGCGTGGAAGACATTATTACTTAATAAAAAGATTTTTTTAGAAAAAAAAATTAAAAAGTAATATCTCCTCTTCTTCTTTGACTCAACTTAACCGCCATTGCTACCAACTTTTCTCAATCACCATTCTTTCTCCGGTCATTTTTTTCATCTTTTATTTTTCAAGCCATCGTTTTTTCCCCTTCTTTCACCACCCACCACCGACATCACAAATATTTAAATATATTGTGGTAAGAAATAGAATCAAAAATAATTTTGAGAAAACTCCATTTTTTCCGACGAATCTGAAATTATTTTTTTCAAAATCGTTAAGAAATTTAAATCCTAAAGAACCACAACATAGAAGAAAAAAAGTATCAACAAATCTAAATTAATATTTAAGAAAGTAGTGAGATTAGGAGAAATACCAATTACAATAATGAGTAAGATTCAAGGAGAAGGATATGTAGATGGATGGAAAACAAATTCATATAATTTTGAATTGAAAGGAAAAAGAGTCAAATCCAAAATAACTATCGAAATGCTTCGATTTTGTGTCTCGTGCTAAGGAAAACGGTGAACGGATGTCAGGGAAGGGATGGGATGGGATGTTATGGGAAGAAGAAGAAAAGGGGACAGAAATTTTTTTTTAATTATTTTTTTTAGTGAAAACATAATTTTTTTTTAAATTTATGTTTAAGTGTTTTAATGGGCCCAACACCACATGTCTCTTTTTTATTAGCTATTATGTCACGTCAGCAGCGAGTGTAGGACACTCTATCTTTACTTTTAATTAATTGTCAAAATATGTTCAATAGATATTTTTTAAGATAAAAAAAAGTGTTCAATTGAAACAAGCATAAGAATAGATGTCTTAATAAAATATGTGAACAACTTTAGGTGGCTATAGATAACTTAAGTCATAAATAAAGATGTTTTTGATGCAAAATTTAATCACATATTCAACATACATTTGCATCAAATAGTATTAAATGTTCATAGCTGTCTTTGAACTTTTGCATTTGTCTGTGGGCATTATAAAGTAAAATATTGGGCCCATGTTGTATGTTGGCACTAAACAGTAAAATATTGGAGCACGAGCCATTCCCACAAAGATCAAGTTTCATAGGTGTTGATCTCCCATTGTTTACGACAACATTAAACACATTAGAAGATAGCAGGGATTCAGATCTATGAGGGATAAAGTACTGATCATCCTCACTCACTGTTATTCTAGAGTTTAAAATACTAAGATTATCAAATTTAATTAGATAATTATGGAATAGCATATTTATTTTCCTAGTAACATATCCTCTAAGATAATCATTTCCTAGAGAGTCTTCAGACCATGGTGGAGGTTTCATCAAAAACTGTATATCATTTGTTGTAGCTCTTCGACATCCTTCTGTTGCTAAAGTATGAGCTACTACATTTCCTTCTCAAAAATTATGCCGGATCTGGGGATTCCCCATTTTCTTCAGTGCAAACCTACAATCATTAACAATGTTAACAAAAAGTGGGGAAGGATGGTTTAGTTGCATGATCACCTTTGTCGCATCTGTTTCAACTTCAATAATATTTAGGTTATTAATTCTAGCCACCTCAAGACCTTGAAGGAAAGCTTGGAGTTCCATATAGGTATGATTGATGCCTTTACTTTTTTTTATAGAAGAGTGCAATCCATTTTCCCTGATAATCACAGAACACCCCCCCCCCCCAATACCATTAAGTCGATGATCGTTATTATAGGAACCATCTGAAGTAAGTTTGATTCCTCCCATTAAAGGAGGAAACCATCTGACCATAACATCAGAATGCTTATTTTCACAACCTATAGTGTGAGTAGTATATTTAAATTCCAGAATACAGGCTATAAGGTGATGAATGTTGATGGCTCTGACATGATTATTAAAAATGTTATGGTTCCTGTTAAGCCAAATATGCCAAAGCGCAAATAAATAAAAGAAATCCCAGGACAAAAGGTGATTTTCAAATATATGATTTAATGATTTGAATCTTCCAGCAAAAACTCGATAAAAGATGGGATACTAATGCGAAATTCCGACCAAAAAGTGAGAACAACCGGGCATTTGAAGAAAATATGGTAAATGTTTTCTTCTTCTTGATTACAAATATTGCATATTGACGAAGAAATAATGTTAAGTCTATGCAAAAATGAATTTGAGGGGAGGCGATTATGAGAGCAAAACCAGAGAAAGAATCTGATTTTTCTAAAAGTTGGTGTTTCCCAGATCCATTTACAATTAGTATGAGATAAAGGGGGGGGGGGGTGATAGAATATATGCCTTCACTTAACAAAGTAATGGACCAGGTCTCTTACTACACTAATGAATAAAACCAGAAAGTTAAATGCAGTAAAATCAACACAATGATTTTACGTGGAAACCTCCTTGCTTAAGGGAGTAAAACCACGACCTGTCTCACAGGATTTTCAATCGTTTTCACTAATCTTCAAAAGCAAAAGTAAAACACGATTACAACAAATGTGAGAAGAAGTTTTTAATCTCACGTTTAAGCAATAGTATCTATTGCTTAATAAGCCTAAGTAGAAATGAATCTACCCACTAAGCTATCCCACTTAGATAACTTAGAATTTCAACACTACCCACTGATTCCTTTATAGTTTCAGGAATAGTTTACAATATAAGAACAAGAGAATATATTCCTAAACAGCTACACTAAAAGCTCCAGAGATTTGTGCTGTTCTTGGAATGATTCTGCCTTTGCTTGGTAGTATCCTTTGCAAGAGTTCTTGAAAAAATTCTTATCAAGTTGCAAAAACTGCCAAAGATGTTTAGGAAAGTGCCTTTTATATGGACAAGTCACTTTCCTTAAACTCTTTGTCATTGGTTGGAGAAGTCTCACTTTCTGACGCCATCGGGAAGTGTGCACCTACTTTCTGTACCGTCTCCAGCTGGCAGACAACAGGCTCGTCATCATGAGAGCCTGGTACCTCTACAAGGTCCCTGGGTTTGTTTCATCTTCAACACTCAAGTAAGAAACCTGGTACCTTTACAAGGTCCCTAAATTTGTCAAATCATCAAAACTACAAATAACATTTTCCCCCTTTTGATTATGACAAGCAATGAACTAAGATCTTCTCCAACTTTGTTCCCCCTTGCTATATTCCCCCTCACTGTATTCCCCCACATGTATATTTCCCCTCACTGTATTCCCCCATGAATAATCACTTAGCTACTTACAGTTTTACTTCCCCCTTTTGGCATCATAAAAAAGATATGCAGTAAACCAGTGATGTCAACAAAAAGACTGAACAAGATCAAAGCTAAAGAGCAATCAATTAGTAAGGGAAAAACATTCATAAAAGAGGATAAACAGAACAACAGAGGAATAAGTTAACCAGCATGCCATCATAACATTAAAACATTAAAATCAAACTGAATATCCATCAACACAAAGATAAGCCACACAAAAAAAATCGACACATGGGTGGGTTATTTAACAGGCTAGGAAGAGGGGGGAGGATGAGAGAGGGACTGGATGATGTGAGTGAGTCTTGCATTGGCAGCATCATTATCTCTAATAGCCTTTTTCTGCAATGCAGTGATCTTTGCCTTCAACTCTACATTCTCTCTCTCCAAAGCTTGTACCACTGAAGAACCAGGTCCCTCATGTTGTGCAGTAAGCAGTTCTGCTTTGAGTATAGCAATCTCGGCCTCTTTACCACTCAAGCGCACAGTGAGCTCCTCAACCTCGTGCTTAAGTTAATCCTGATCTTCAATAAGTTGACCCATCTTGCTCTTTGGATAGCCTCTTCCTTCAATGCACTCGCACTCAACCAAGGTACTCTCGTAGATAGTCTGTTTAATCGTCCTAACCTTTCCAACACTGAGAGGAATTCAAAAATGTTTGAATACTTCTGTGAGGAAGTATTCGTAGCCAATTCCATGAACACCTTTCCTCTCGATGACGGTTTTGTAGATATGTTCAAGCATTAGACCTGGGAGATTCAAGGCTTCGAAGCTACACAACATCTCCATTACAAATAAGTCAGCAGCAGTTGCTACTGTCCTCTTTTCAGTGCAAGGAAGGAGAACTTTGTTGATGAACTCAAAGACCAACTGGTACTCACTCTTCATGATTTTCTTATAAATCCCAGCAACCTTGGTTGTGGGTGTCTTAGAAATCACAGAAGCAAACTCATAAGAGCAAGTTCTGCCCAGTACAGACCCGGTCCCCTCTCTAGGCACCCGGAGAATTTTGCTGAACACACCCTCATCTAGATGTATAGCAATGTCATTAACTCGTGTGAGGATGCTCCCATCTTCCTTGAATTGAACATATAGTAAAATTCGCGAACTTCTTCTTCATGGAGGATGGGGGATTTTCTGTTGAACAAGTGTAGCCAAGATAGGATCTCTATCATATCGTGAAGAGAGTCCATGCCAGGAAGAGTTATGATTCCCATATCAAAAACTTTTCCTGCAAAGAAGGCTTGCTTTCTCAGGCTGTCAATAACTTCCTGCATGTTGACACTCTCCTCTCTCCTGGCTTGGGAACCAGGTCCATGTGACCTCTTCCTTTTTCCCTCAGAACTCTTCTTTTTCGACTTTGTGTTTTCAACCTTCTTTGAAACCTTTCTTTTTTTCTTCTCTGACCTTTTCTTCTTAGTTTTCTTTTCCTCTTCCTCACCAGACAACTCAACAACATTAGTCTCAGGAATTTATGAAATTTGATACCTTGAAGGTTCTAGCACTTCTAACTGCAGCAGTAGAACGTGCACTGGCCTTCAAGGCATCAGCCATCAAATTTTGAGTAGCAGACCTAGTGGTAGGTCTTCTCCTAGGGGCCTCTTCAACCTCTTCGACAACCTTCTCCTTCCCTTTTCTAGATATTTCACCTTCTCTTTGCTCAACCTTTCATTTTAAAGGTTCCTCCTCACTTTCAGAGTCAGAGGAGGAGGAAGAAGGGTACCTTTCTATATCAGGAGTTTTATCAAAAATGGGTTGAGTGTTTCTTACCTCTTCCCTCTGTAAGACTTCAGTTTGCTCCGCCAGTGCTTCTTCCCTCATCATAGCTAAACTCTCAATCACCAACTCTTCACTTGCTGCCAATATATTGGACTCAAATACCTTATGCTTGGGTAGATCTCCTTCAAAGAGATTGTCAGGCAGCATATCTTGGAACGGACCAGGTCCAGTAGGCAAGCATGAGCTGTTTAGATCTATGGCATAGAAATGGTTATCGGGGGTGTCTTATTGAGAACTACAAGCGGAATTGGGTCTGGCCTGTACAGGAGATGGAGAATAGAAGGCAAGTGGCTCTATTTTGCTAAGAGCATCTAGCATCTGTTTGGAGGAAGAGGAGGGAGAACACATGTTTGACACACAAGAAAATGGTTTTTCGAACAGAGAGAGGAAGAAGAAGAAAAAAAGTTTGCCTTTTTAATTTGCTTAAACCCTTCGTGAAATAAGAAGAATGTTAAAGGACAATGTGGATTTCAAAAAGAAGTAAATAGGGTTTTTAAAAGGCGTGAAAAGGTGTCCGGTCCATGATTGGATGTGTCCTTTGAAAGAGAAACGATGGGACTAACGGTCAGAGTGACCGATGACTAACACATGTCATTATCAACGGTCATATTCTTTAGTTTCAAATTAATGTAGAAATGCTAACCTAGACATGCACTAGGTACCATAGCACAGTTACAACCTCATTCCACAGTTGTTCTAGTCATTTCTCTTGCTAAGCAGGTCCTTCCTGAGAGTATACCTACAAAAGGTACAAAAAGGATCTTTATTCAGATATTTAAATATTCACACAAAGGATACCTGCACTACAATTTTAGCCATCAAGGGAGTTCAACTGTTGGAAGCTAAGAACATCACTTAGAGATCACATGCCCAACTTCAACCGATTTATCTCAAATTGATCTTTGTTGAGAGACTTGGTGAAAATATCTGCAATTTGCTCCTCCGTTGGACAATACGTGAGCACAATATTTCCCTTCTCAACATTATCTCTCAAAAAGTGATGTCTAACATCAATATGTTTTGTTCTCTTATAATGGACTGGAATTTTTCCCATACTAACAGCACTAGTATTGTCACACATAAAAGGAATTGCATTGATGTGAATCCCGAAATCTTCCAAGTGTTGTCTGATCCACACCAACTGAGAACAGCAGGCTGCAACAGCTACATACTCAGCTTCAGCAGTTGAAAGAGCCACAGAGTTCTGCTTCTTGGTTCCCCAAGAGATGAGTGATGATCTAAGGAGATGAGTCATTCCAGAGGTGCTCTTTCTGTCAACTTGATAACCAGCAAAATCAACATCTACAAAACCAACCAGGTCAAAAGTTTCACCTGCTGGATAGAAGAGAACCAGGTCCCCTGTTTTCTTCAAGTATCCTAGATTACGTTTTGCATCCTTCAAGTGTGAATCACGAGGGCATGCTTTAAACCTAGCACACATTCCGACACTATAAACAATATCAGGACTGCTAGCAGTCAGATACAACAAGGATCCAATGATTCCTCTGTACATTGTTTGATTCACAAGAGTATCATATTCCTCTACTACAAGCTTGGATTTTGTTCCCATAGGAGTATCAATAGGTTTAGAGTGAAACATATTGAATTTCTTCAGCAACTCCTTAATGTACTTCTCTTGACAAATTGAAATCTCATTTGATGATTGCTTGATTTGAAGACCAAGGAAGAATCTCAATTCACCCATCATGCTCATTTCAAATTCCTTTCCCATTAATGCTTAGATTCTTCACACAAATGTTCTGAAGTAGCTCCAAAAATTATGTCATCTACATACACTTGAATGATAAGCAATTCTTGTTCTCTTTTTAATAAGAACAAAGTATTGTCTATCTTGCCTCTTTTGAAACCATTCAATAAACTTTGACAGCCTTTCATACCATGCTCTTGGAGCCTGCTTCAGACCATACAGAGCCTTATTCAATCTGAACACATGATCTGGTAGCTCAGCATCTTCAAAACCTGGAGGTTGTTTGAAAAATACTTCCTCTTTGAGATCTCCATTCAGAAATGCACTCTTCACATCAATTTGATACAGCTTGAACCCCATGAATGCAGCAAAAGCTATTAAAATTCTAATAGCCTTCATTCTGGCAACAGGTGCAAAAGTCTCATCATAGTCTATTCCCTCTTCTTGATTGTATCCTTGAACCACCAACCTGGATTTATTTCTAGTAATCACTCCATTTTCATCAAGATTGTTTCTGAAAACCCATCTGGTTCCTATTACTGTTCTGCCTTCAGGTCGAGGAACTAGGTACCATACCTTGCTTCTTTCAACCTGATGAAATTCTTCTTGCATAGAGTTGATCCAATCTGCATCACCTAATGCTTCTTTCATATTCTTGGGCTATATAGATGATATGAATGCTGAGAATGCAACTAGATTTCTTGTTTTTTATCTAGTATGAATTCCAGAATTCAAGGGAGAAATAAGATTATCAAGAGAGTGTGATGAACTATGCTTCCATCCTGATCTTGGAGCAGATTGGTTGAGCTGATCAGCATGTTCTTCTTTATCAATAGAGACATCATTTTCTGGGAAATTTGATGTACTCTGGCTGGAATTATGAGTAGTACCAGGTACCTCATCACCCTTTTCAACCTCAACAGCCTCTTCAGGTAGACTATGATTCTGATCATCACAGTCATTTTTCAGTTGTTGTTCTGCATCAGCTTCACTTCCTTCAATTTTCTTTGAATTGAGCAGCTTCATCACATCATCTTCATCATTTGATCCATTATTATTCAAGCTTCCATCTTCATCAAATACAACATGAATATTTTCCTCAATGCATTGAGTTTGTTTGTTGAATATTCTGTAAGACTTGCTAGATGAAGAATATCTAACAAACACTCCTTCATCACTCCTAGGATCAAATTTACCCAGATCATGCTTTCCATTGTTCAGCACAAAACACCTGCATCCAAATTCTCTAAGATAGCTCAGCATGGGCTTTCTGTTGTTCAGCAGCTCATAGGGGGTCTTATTCAAAACAGCTCTTATCAGACACCTGTTGGTAACATGACATGCTGTGTTAACAGCTTCAGCCCAGAAATTTTGAGGGAGATTTGATTCAATAATCATAGTTCTGGCAATGTTCACCAAGGTTCTGTTTTTCCTTTCCACTACTCCATTTTGTTGAGGAGTTCTTGGAGTAGAAAAATTGTGACTCCTACCATTTTCCATGCAGAATTTATCCAATTTTGAGATCTCAAACTCAGTGTCATGATCAGATCGAATGCTGCAAATGACTTGATTCAATTTTGTTTGAATCATTTTGAAAAACACCACCAACTCCTCAGTTGTGTCTGCCTTTGATTTCAAGAATCTTGTCCAAGTATATCTCGAGTAGTCATCAACAATCACCAAAATGTACTTCTTGCCATTTCTGCTTTGAACCTTCAAAGGTCCACACAAGTCCATGTGAAGCAACTCTAGTGTTCTTGATGAAGTTACCTGCTTTTTAGGCTTAAATGATGATCTGATTTGTTTTCCTTTAACACAAGCTTCACAGATTTTATTTTCAGCAAACTTCAGCTATGGCAGAACTCGGACCAGGTCCTTAGAAATCAGTTTGTTCAATAAAGATGAGCTCACATGCCCCAGCCTACGATGCCAAAGATCAGCACTCTCATTCTGAGCACTAAGACATGTCAGGTCATCTCCATGAGACATTTCTAAGTTGGACACATACATATTTTTACTTCTTTGAGCAGTGAGAATTACCTTCGTTGTAGTTAAACTCACCACAGTGCACTTCTCATAAGTAAATTTGACTTAATTTCCTTTGTCACAGATTTGAGACACGCTCAACAAACTGTACTTTAACCCATCCACATGATACACATTGTCAATTGAATCTTCAAGTGATCTTCCCACTTTGCCAACTCCAAAATGTACCCCTTCTTTCCGTCACCAAAAGAGACACCTCTTCCTTGAAGTGTCTTGAGTAAGAGGAAATTTTTCACATCACCAGTCATATGTTTAGAGCATCCACTGTCTATATACCAACATTGACTGCTGCTCCTCTCACTCACCTGCACCAACAATCACTTGTTTAGCTTGGGAATCCATTTCAATTTGAGTTCCCAGAAGGCAGACAAAGGAGTGATAAGATTGTATTTAGTTCAGTGGGGTAGATTTGGAGCTTTCTAACAAAACACATTGAAGCAGTGACAAATTTTTTCTTTGAAAATCTGTGAGTTGAAACATGCTTTGGAGGACCAGGTCTCTCTTTTGGTAAATTTTGCCTTTCAACATAATTAGAAAGTCTTTCGTAGGAGTTTCTCCAGCTAGCACACTCTCCCTTCAAATGCCCATTCTTACCACAACGAAGACAAAGCAGATTGTCAGACACAAACACATACTTACTGTGAGGATTATAAGGAGGAGTGATGTTCAAACTTCCTAGTCCTTTCTTATTGAAATTACTCTGATTTGTTGCATTTGACAATAACTTTGAGGATTTTGTCCACTTAAGAGAATTTTCAAGTTCTTCCTTAAGTTTGACAATATCTTTTTCTAGTTTGTCGCTCTTTTCCAACGACAAGCCAAGGTTTTTCTCAGAGTTTTTCAATTTTTCTTAAATTTCAGCTTGTAGACCATTTGACATTCCATTTAGCTTTTCAGCTTCTTCAGTTATCTGATTCAACTGGTTCTTAAGTTCAGAATTATCAGACTCTAGAGACACCATCCTCGACATTTTCTTTTCAAGTTTAACTTTGTTTTCAGTTAAACTGTCAAGTTCAGCATTCATGGTGTCTCTTTCAGATGTTAACTCAATTACAGAATCAATCATGACTTTTGCAAAAGTTCTCAATTTTTTAAGAGAATATTTATCCAAGTCATTTTTCATATCAAGAAGAGTTACCTGGTTGTCCTCTTCTTCATTTTCTGTATGAGCCATGAGAGCAAACATTTCATTGAAAACGGTTTCCTCCTCATGTACAGCCACCAACGAAACATCATTTGGTTCATCAGGGTCTTCTGAATCACTTGAAGAATCACCCCATGCAGCAAGAGCCTTTTTGACCACCAAATCTGCAGCAGCTCTTCGATCTCTCTTACCGAGTACCAGGTCCCTTCTATTTTCTTTGTCACTTCTTGGTTTTTGATGTCCCTTGTTTTCATTCTTGAGCAGAGGACACTCTTTGATAAAGTGCCCAGCTTTTCCACACTTGTAGCATGTATCACCTTGAGTAGCATTTCGAGTACCATTTGTTCCTCTTTTAAAAACTTTGTTTTTCTCACAATTTTTTGAAATCTGCTGATGAGATATGCCATATCATCATCACTTGAATCTTCATCTGATTTGTACTTCAGCATTAATGACTTATCCTTTTTGGCTTCCTTCTTTGATAAATCGTAATTTTGATTCATCTCATGTGTCTTCAGATTTACAATCAAAGCATCCATAGTCAGCACCTTCAAATCTTTGGCTTCTGTAATGGCATCAACCTTACTTTCCCAAAATTTTAGAAGAATTCGAAGCACTTTTTGACTTGTTTGTTCATGCTTATAGGTTCACCAAGACTTCGCAGCTCATTTGTAATGGAAGACAATTTTGTGAACATGTCATGAATTGTTTCTCCTTCCTTCATTTTGAAGTTTTCATACCGTGAGGTAAGCATGTCAATCTTTGATTCCTTGACTTGTTCAGTTCCTTCATGAGCAGTCTTCAAACAATCCCAAATTTATTTAGCAGACTCACAAGCTGAAACCCTGTTGAACTCATCAGGTCCTATCCCACAGACAAGAAGAGTTTTTGCTTTGTAGCCCTTTCCAATCTTTTTTCTATCAGCTTCGTCATATTTCTGTCTAGGCTTTGGAACAAGATTAGTTTTCTCTCCATCCTTTTCTTCCATCATTGGAATAAACGGTCCATCAAGTACAATATCACATAACTCGCTGTCTTCAGCCATGAGGTAATCATGGATTCTAACTTTCCACCAACTGTAAAAATGTCCATTGAAACGGGGAGGTCTTGTTGACGACTGACCTTCTTCAAGATTAAGTGGAGCAGTCATTCTAGAACAAATATCACTTCCTTGGTGTTAACCAAATAGGGAGTGCCTGCTCTGATACCACTTGATAGAATATATGCCTTCACTTAACAAAGTAATGGACCAGGTCCCTTACTACACTAATGAATAAAACCAGAAAGTTAAATGCAGTAAAATCAACACAATGATTTTACGTGAAAACCTCCTTGCTTAAGGGAGTAAAACCACGACCTGTCTCACAGGATTTTCAATCGTTTTCACTAATCTTCAAAAGCAAAAGTAAAACACGATTACAACAAATGTGAGAAGAAGTTTTTAATCTCACGTTTAAGTAATAGTTTCTATTGCTTAACAAGCCTAAGTAGAAGTGAATCTACCCACTAAGCTATCCCACTTAGATAAATTAGAATTTCAACACTACCCACTGATTCCTTTATAGTTTCAAGAATAGTTTACAATATAAGAACAAGAGAATATATTCCTAAAAAGCTACACTAAAAGCTCGAGAGATTTCTATTGTTCTTGGAATGATTCTGCCTTTGCTTGGTAGTAGCCTTTGCAAGAGTTCTTGAAAAATTTCTTATCAAGTTGCAAAAACTGCCAAAGATGTTTAGGAAAGTGCCTTTTATATGGACAAGTCACTTTCCTTAAACTCTTTGCCATTGGTTGGAGAAGTCTCACTTTCTGACGCCATCGGGAAGTGTGCACCTACTTTCTGTATCGTATCCAACTGGCAGTCAACAGGCTCGTCAGCGTGAGAGCCTGGTACCTCTACAAGGTCCTTGGGTTTGTTTCATCTTCAACACTCAAGTAAGAAACCTGGTATCTTTACAAGGTCCCTAAGTTTGTCAAATCATCAAAACTACAAATAACAGGGGGTCAGATGATTTTGTAAGAAGAAGCACGAGAGAACATACCATTACTATTAAGAGACCAAGAAGGGAAATCAGTCTTCCATAGACATTCCGTAAAAATAACCATAGAGATTCTATGCTTAATATCCTCAGGAAAGACGAAGGAACAATTTTCAAATTTCCAAGAATTATTTGTTTAAATGTCACTGATGGTCATATTAAGATCGGTAAGATGTAGAGGGTCGTGAATCAAAAATCTAATATTGCAATTCGGAGGAATCCAATTAGCATCCCAAATACTTATGTGATTATCTGTTACCGCATTTCAATAAATACTTTTCTTACAGAATTCCCAACCACATCTTATATTTTTTGTGATCGTTGATTTACACGATCTTGTAGAGCTACCAGCATATTTTTTAATTAGACAACTAGCCCAAAGATGATTTGGATTTGAAAAAAGTCTCCAAGCAAAACTTGCTAGAATCGCTTTATTTTTTATCTTTGCTTTAGTAATGTCCAGAACACCTTCCGATTTTTGTTTAGTAACAATATCCCAATTAAGATAATGAAGCTTCTTGTTAATTGAGGTCGACCCCCACTAAAAATCACGCTGGATTTTATCTATCATTCTAAGGGTGGAATCTGGTATATTTGTAAATTTGCATAGCGTAGTTAGAGATAGTGTTTAAGGTGGCTTTAATTAGGAGTACTTGTCTTGCTGGATTAAGGAAATAAGTCTTCTAATTAGCTAATCTATTATTAATTTTATCAATAATATAATTAAAATCTGAGTGTTTTGGTGTCCTAGAAAGAATAGGGAACCTTGGTAAACTCCAAATTGGGAGGATTGTTGAATTCCTAAAGAAGAGGTGGCAAGGGATATGAACTCTTGTGAACAAGAAGACTTAGATCTATTTATGGATTGCCCAGAGAGGGCACAAAAATTCTTAAGGGAATTAGCAATTGTGTCAACATTCTTGGGATGAGCTCTAGCCATAAGGGTAAGGTCATCAGCATAAAAGAGATGTGAGAGGGGAGGTGCCATATGATTAATTCTTATCAGTTCCCTGACTCCCAAGTTAACTTGATGACTAATGTGAAGAGACAACGTTTTCATACAAAGGATGAAAATATATGGGGACACAGAATCACCTTGTCGAATCCCTTTTGATGGACTAAAAAATTCAGTTTTAGATCATTAACCAGAATAGATATGGTATTGGTGGAAATACAACTCATAATGAGAGATCTAATGTTATTAGGAAATTTGAAAAATTTGAGGGTTTTATAAATGAAAGACCATTCTAACTTATCAAAGGTTTTTTCCAAAACATTTTTTAGAACAAAACTTCCACCTTTCCTCTTAGAATTTTTATTTTATTGAATAACTTCATGAATAATAATAGCATTATCCGTTAACCTCCTACCTTTTGAGGAAACTACTTTGACAGGGTCCAATAAGAATTTCTAAAAATTGGTTTCAAACGATTTGCAATAGTTTTTGTAATAATTTTATAAATAGTGTTGCATAAAATGGGTCGAAAGTTATAAAATAACCTCGTAACCTCGTAATAAAATAAGTTCAGGAGGTTAATATGACCTTAGTATAGTATAAGTGTGTCTCTGGGATTTTAGGCATAGGTTGAGGGGGTACTTGGGCATTATCCCAACATTAAAAGCAAAGGAAACTTTTAAATTATTTTTTATCATACAATTTATTAATAAAATAAAAATAAAAGATAATAAATTAATTTAAAAAATTTAAAGTGAAAAGAAACTAAAATAAATATTTTACAATGAAAGAAACAAAGTTTTATCATATTTAAATATGTGTACTAATTAATTATAAAGTTACCAATTATATGTCCAATTTATGCACTCTTCACTTGCTTTAAAGAGAGGGTGCACACTCTCTATGACATGTCAGCATTTGTGTTGTACTTATTCATTTTAAATTAATTTAGGGGGTGGGAGGTAATAAGACTCTAGTTAAGTTTAGATGTATCTCTGAAATTTTGGTCATTGTCTAGGGAGGGTACTTATGCATTTTCTCAAAATATTTTCTAGAAAAATATTTCTCATGGAAAATTATTTTCTTCATACCAAACACAGTCTTAGGGTCTGTTGGAAAGCCACTTGGTAATTGGAATTGGTGTAATTACTAGGATAGTAATTATCAGCCTAGTAGTTACACTGTCTAGTAATTAAACTGACTTGTTTGGTTGTCACGATGTAATTACATTATAATTACACATGTCATGTTTGGATGTCACATGTAATTTCACGTGTTCTCTTTGGATGCACCATTGCAAACACAAAATTAAAATAATTTTAAAAATGAAATTAATTATTTAAAATTTATACTAAGCAAATAAGAAACTTTATAAATGACAGTAAATAAAATGTTTAAGACATATGTTCATTTTTAAAAATATATTGATTAATAAACAAATTTTCTATAACTAATACTATGAAAAAATAATTGATTTATATTTTTTCAAATTAATATATTTCAATTGAATTGATTGTAACAACTAAAAGTATGAAGTTTATACGAATATCGTAAAATACATGTTTGATAAAAACACTACTGAAAAATAGGCCTGTGGCAACATGGAGAAAACCATTGCTATAGATATACAAACCGTTGCCATATATCTAGCCCAATGGGTTTTCAAGTGTTACATCAGCTCGCGTGGTCATAGAGCTATGACAACGGTTAATGCAACGACTGAAACGTCGCATCGTCATAGACACTTCTATAGCAACGGTTATGCCGTCCTTCTCATGCATCGAAATAGTTGGTATATGCAACATTTTATAAGCGTTGTCGTAGAGATCATATTGCAACACTTATTTTATTTATAGCAACAGTTATTTTTATAAAAAGTAAACGGATTTCCAGTTCTAATGCAACGACTGTTAAACCTATTGCAACGATTTCCTATTCTATTATAAGCTTTGTTGTAGAGTACATATTGCAACACTTATATTATTTATAGCAACATTTATTTTTATAAAAAAAATTAACGTTTTTCAGTTCTATTACAATGATTGCCTATTCTATTGTGATTACTTATTTTATATATTCAACGTACGTACGGTTCTAATTGATTAACAACATATTGCAATATATATATGATCAACATGAAATAGAAATCTTAGTTGTAAGACACTAGCAAATATATATATATAATAAATTATAATACAATATATATACATATATAATTGGTAATCCTTCCAAAAAGTTTTATAAACATCACAATTCAAAAGATCTAACAAAGAGATCATAATATATCCCTAAAAGCAAAACATATGCTCAAACCCAAATGATTCGTTAGGTATTTCATCAATACTAACGAGTTACGACATAAGTTTTAAATGTTTGACAGAACAACGAATATTATAACTATCTGTTGAATGTCTTGAATCGGACCCGTTACAAACAGAAAGGACGGGGGTCTCGCTGCCCGGTCAGCGAGTCGGGGGTCCAAGCCTGTTAGGGCGTAGCTTAACACTATATATATATATATAGACGCTATGGCAAACCCTATTTTTTTGTAATTCTGTTTTTGCCTCTCCATAATAAAACTGCTCCCTCTCTTCCCGTGGACGTAGCCAATTTATTGGTGAACCACGTAAATCTGTTGTCTTGTTTTTCGCGTTTATATATTTTCTCGTATTATCTCAAATTCCGCACAACACTATCTAATATCAGAAATTCAAAAATCTTCTCAAGCAAGGTCAAGTAGATCATCTTCATTGCTATGATCTTCTCTCCTTTCTTCATTTTCGATACCTACAAAAAAGAATTTGCATAAAGTTATATTGGTTTGATAATAAGTGATTAAACGAGAGTTTAAAGAACTTTCTTCCGAAACGCGAGGAATCTTCCCCTTTCTCCATAGTTTTTCATCCAAAACCATGCTTCTGTAGCACGAGGGAATTGTCCAAAACTTAATTCAAAAAAGAAGCATTGAACATAATTCTAACAGACTTATCTATCAATTACTTAAGCATTGCAGATAATTTCGAAAAGAAAGCATTCAACAAACTTTTTCATCCAAAACCATGCTACTCAGTAAATGAACTTACTCTTTTAAGAGACAATATAAACTAGGATAAAATGGTAGAAGGAACAAGTTAAATGTCATAGCCTATATATCCAAACATCTAGTTATGCCAAAATGTTGCAAATGTCACTATAAATGATTCTATCATGGAGCAGCATAGAGGGTAAGTCTTGTGGAGGTGTACGTACTGATTAAATTGAAGTTCGGAGCCTAAAGGTACAAAATATTAACAAAAATTTTAAAACGGTATATAAAATTTTATATTAACCAAAACGGCAAAATCGCTGCATCAATAGCGATTTACTCCACCGGAAAAAGCAAAATCGCTGCAGAAGCAGCGATTTTGCAAAATGTGAATTTTTTTTAAAAAAAATTAAATCGCTACCTAGGCAGTGATTTTAAATTATTTTTTTTAAATCACTGCCTAGGCAGCGATTTATAATTTTTAAATTTTTTTTTTAAAAAATAAGGAAAATCAATACCTAGGCAGCGATTTTTTTAAAAAAGAAAAGTGAAATGTGGAAGTCGCTGCCCAGGAAACGACATTTATAATTTTTTTTTTTAAGATTTTTTTTTTAAAAAAATTATAAAATTTATAAATTGCTGCCTAGGCAGCGGTTTTTTTAAAAAAAATTTATAAATTTTTTAAATCGCTGCCTACGCAGCGATTTATAAATTTATTTATTTTTAAATATGTAAATCGCTCAACGAATTTATTATATTTTTTTTAAATATGGAATTCGCTGCAATTTTCCAAAAATAATTTTTAAAAAAAATAAAATTTAAAGCAGCGATTTTATAAAAAAAATATTATTAAATTTTTTTATTTTATAACATTGCTGCTTTAAATTTTTTTTAAAAAAAACCCATATTTTTTTAAGAAAAAAATTTAAAAATTAAAAAAAATTATAAAAGTCGTTGCCTGGGCAGCGACTTCCACATTTCAAAAAAAAATTTAAGAAATCACTGCCTAGGCAGCGATTTTCCTTATTTAAAAAAAATAAAAATTATAAATCGCTGCCTAGGCAGCGACCTTAAAAAAAAATTAAAATCGTTGCCTAGGTAGCGATTTCATTTTTTAAAAAAAAATTCACATTTTGCAAAATCGCTGCCTCTGCAGTGATTTTACTTTTCTCGGGGAAGTAAATCGTTGTTGATGCAGCGATTTTGCCGTTTTGGTTAATATAAAATTTTATATACAGTTTTGAAATTTTTGTTAATATTTTGTACCCTTTAGGCTCCGTACTCGACTAAATTGCACATCAACGTAATCAATTCTCTTCTTATATGAATGTTCTACTCACGGTCATGGGAAAATGAACATACATCAATGAATGTTCGACTCAAAGATCTGCCGCATGCTCAGGCGGCATCACTCATGGCTTTTGGATGAGATTAAAAACATATGTCACACCTGAGAAGTAACTTTACAATGAAGAAACAAATGGCTATTCCATCCCTATCATGTCTCCAATTGATTGTATCAAGAAGGATGGTATTTAAACAAGAGAAATTAGTCAACCTTTACAATAAGCTGGTCACACTCTCAATCTCCCAGTCATTCAGAAGCCTCCTAAAGACGATATTTCATCCTTGGTTAGTCCAGGTCTCAGCAATGAATGCTTCAGGATTGTCACAGAAAGAAAATAAATCTAGAAAATCCTCTATGAGTGAGTTCTGGCCGATCCATTTGTCTTTCGAAATAGAATACTAGTCCCTTCACCCACCTTATAACCTAAGCTCCCAGACAATTTAGGCCACAAATTTCTGATAGTTCTCCATACTGAGACCCCATAAATGCTAGCCACAGTGTTAGTTGTCCATTGCTCAGTCTGTCCGTATTTGTTGATGATTACATCCTTCTAAAGAGCATGATCCTCTTTATCAAACCTCCACAACCTTCTTGATAAAAGACATGTTTTGCAACCCTAAATTCTTAACACTCAGCGCACCAATTTATGACACATCTGAAGAAACCTTACCCCTAGAACAAGAACCAGGTTCTTGTAATTTTGTTGTAACACAATAAAACAAAGATTTATCGTGGAAACCTTCCTAACTCAAGGAAGGAAAAAACTACACCAAAGTTTTCTATTAATTCAAGATTTACAACTCAGTTAATCAATGAATCTAACTCTAAACTTCTACCATTTTCGATTAACTATAATCGAAAACTCTCGACTCAACAAGAAGTCAAACTCGCTTCTTGGTTACAAAAGATCTCAACTCTTCTTAACTCTAATCACCCAAGAAGTCAAACCCACTTCTTGTTTACAATTCTCACAACCTCTCTCCCAAGAAGTCAAACCCACTTCTTGTTACAATTCTCTCAAGACTCAACTCCCAAGAAGTCAAACCTACTTCTTGTTACAAATCTAGGAATTATTACAACTCAATAATAAACCTAGAACAAATCAACAATGACTAATTACCCTAGACTTAATTGATCAAACTTCAATATCAAATAGTTTTGAGTAGAACAGGTTTCGTGAACGTGGTCCTTATTTTGCTGTGATGAAGGTGAACCTGATCCTTGCATTTCTGTGACGAAGGCCTGCGTTTTTTCTCCAGAAAATACTGCTCTCAAGATGATATATTTTGTGAATATGCAATGACTATTGTTTTGGCTTTGCTACTAAATTGTCTCGATTTGTGTTTTTGCACAGATGTTTTTTTCTTCAACTTCTTGATCCTTTTATAGATTTGATTTGTCTTCAACTTTTACAAGGAAAGGAATTACAAATCATTTTCCTTCTTGAACTTGTCTATATTTACTTCTTTCCTTATTTGACTTGAATTGTAATTTCTTTATTTCTTTCCTTCTTTGACTTGAATTGCTACTTCTTTATTTCTTTCCTTCTTTGACTTGAATTGCTACTTTTTTATATTTCTTTCCTTCTTTATTTATTTTCATGTTTGTTTCCTTCTTTACAATTCTGCACTTTTTCTTCTTTGCCTCAATACTTTTTCTTCTTTGCCGCAATCTGTCATAATTGTACACATACGACACCATGCCTGCACTTTATCAATCATCATAATCTCTCATAATTGTACACATACTACACCATGCCTTCACTTTATCAATCATCAAAACTACTTTAATTGTTCTCCTACTTCCCAACATTTTCTCCCTGTTTGATGATGATAACCAATGATTTGTTACACATCAAGACTCTTTGTTAGTGATCAAAACTTCAATTCTTTGTCATCCATCAAAACTAAAAACTTCACGTTTTCTCATTTCCCAATAATTTCCCCCTTTTTGATGATGAAAAAATATGCATATGTCTATCCACATTATATAATTTCCCCCTTTTGGCATTATGAAAATCAATAACCAAAGAACTCGAATAACATTCAATGAGTGCAATATCATTTTAACTCATAGCCACTTGGGCAACACTTTCAAGTACACTTCTGCTAACAAAATGGGTAGTTAATCTGATGATATTAGTCATCTTAAACTCATACACAATTAAGATCTTCAATGAGAAACAAAATAAACAAATATGTACCAGTTTATGCCCTTAATAAAAAACATATGATATCATGAGTATGAGACAAACATAAGCACATCAAAGAGTCAAAGAGTAAAATTTGAGGATGAGGATTGGGACAAAGATTACTTAAGTGAGGAAGAAAGGAATGTTTACTTCCATTGATAAAAAAAATTTCAGTATGCCCATTGTGCACCAGCTCCTTTATTCTGATCAGTTTTCTTAGAATGTGAAATTTCATCAAGAGAAACATGAGGTACATCATCACCCTTTTTTTTAACTCTACTCCCTAACATTTTCATTCCTCTATGATTTTTTTTTTGATAGCCTTTTTCTTGATGACAACTTTGAAGGAGTACCAACTACCAGTAAGAGATTCATCACATTTTGGTGCACAAAGAGATGTGTTTATCAATAATGAAAGCAAGCAACAATTTGTTTCTGTGAGAATTGTTCCCCCTGAGAGATAGGCAGGTTGTACACTTGGAATGGATGAAATATCAATTTGGATTTTGTGAACCTGGTTCAGATTTGGGTGGTAAAGCAAGGTTCCCCCTTAACTAAAGCATGAGTGACTTCAATACTGAATAATTTCATCATTAGAGCAGGTTGAGATAGAACGATGCTTATTGTCAAAGAGGGTTCTTGGTGATCTTTAAGAAAGTTGAATTTTTTATGATTGACCAGGTTCATTAGTGCTTATGTTTGACCCAAACTCAGGAAATTAATGCATTGAAAAAGGATGGTACATACCTGAGTTTTACAGAGAAACCAGGTTCCCCCTTTTTTGTGTTTCTCCATGATTTACTTAATGGTGTTAGCAAAGAGTAGAGATAACATCCGCAGACTTTCTAAACATTGTTTGAGATGTGACTGGAGTGTGTATCTGTTATAGTACGGGGTTGAGTTAGCAGATATTCATTGTATAATTACTCAAGCGTAAGATTATTCTTTTACTAGCCAATTATTAAAGGAAATCATGATAATGCATCAACTTGTTTCGATAGGACCATGCTTTGACTGATTTTTCTCAAGTTCTTTATATTCAAGGCCTTCACGAGAATATCGCATCATCATATTCTCCCAGATCAAATGAATCTCAAGCTGATTCACAAAGAACCAACCCTTGTCGATTTTCAATACCTTCCAATGAATAACAAGGACTACGTTCACACAATGAAGTTCCCCTTAAAGGTGTACCATACTCTTACTGTCCCGATTGCTCTATTATTCCCAATCTCGAGAACCATAGTTTATTAGTAATTCATGTTGCAGTTGTATCAATGATTGTTAGATGTGACTCAGGTTCATATGCAGTGTTCCATAAATTTGCATCATCAAAGATGTTTGATATCATGTCACTTTCTTCAAAAAAAAAATTTCTTTCATTTTTCTCATCCTTTTCAAGGAATAAACTGCCTCCTTGAAAATCAAAGAGCGAGAGGAAATTTTCTACCATTTTTAGCACCTGTTTGGAGCATGCACTATTCATGTACCAAGTTGGCATTTTCCCTCTCACCTTCACCTGAAACACTAGTCAAAGATTAGTCTTGGGAACTCAGATTAGCTTGGGCCCCTTTATGTGAGTAAAAGGATAAATAAGATTTCTTCTAGCCCATAAAGGCAAAGAAAACCTTTTATTTGGAGCATTTTTATTTCGAACCACGTTCTTAGCCGTATCAGTCTTTTCCTTTTTGGTGAGCTTAACATTTTTCTGGAAAGCCTCAAATAAAGCTTTACATTGATTATTTAAATGACCTGAGTTTCCACAATGAGTGCATAAACTTTTAGACATGTGAATATTGTGTGACACAAGATTATTCTGTTTTTTAAAACCTATCCCACTTCAACTAGTGGTTTGCCTTTCTTGAATCTGAGTTAAAATTTCGGAGGACCTGGTCCATCTAAGATTTCGTTCCAGATCCAGTTTGGTATGATCAAGATTTTCTTGTAGCAACCTATTCCTTTCTGTTAAAGCTTGACAATTTATGGTTAACAATTTTATTTTTTCCTCTAGAGCTAATTGAAGTTAACTAGCAGAGTTTTTGCCCTTGTGACTTAACTCTGATATTTTAACCTGTTCTTTTAATTTGTTTTGAAGAAAGTGATTGTGTCTCTCAAGATTGTCATTGACTTCTCTTAAAGATGCATATTTTTCCATCATTTGTCTACTTTCAGAATTGATTGACTGATATGCATCTATAAGAGTACTCAATAAGGACTCTAGTTCCTTTTTAGAATATGATTCAATATTTACTTTGATGTGATGAAAACTTACCTTGCTTTGTTTGTCATTTTGTTCATCATCTTCAGAATCTGTTTTAGCAATGAGTGCAAGAAAATCATATTTATTTGATTGTTCTATTGCAAGTAGTGACTGATTCTCGAATCTTCCATCCTCAAATTCTTCTTCTGATAAATCCCCCATAGAGGCGAAAGCTCTTTTCATTGAAAGATCCGCTTCTTGATTGGTCATTCTTCTGTTTGTGGGAATGTACTTATCATTCTTGATTTCCTTCTCTTTTTCCAAACTATTCCTCTTTTTCTCTAGAGCTTTTAATGGACAAAACTTGACAAAGTGATCCAGACTTCACACTTATGACATACTTGATCTATTGGGTTTTCAGTGATTTTTTTAGATATGTTTGTCCCTTTTTTAACATTCTTGAGAACCTTTTGGTCATTAACGCAATGTTTTCTCCTCAAAATTTTCTGGTGTTGTGCCTGTAAGAACCAGGTTCTTCTCTTTTCTTTTGCCTCTAATTTCCTTTTCTTGTTTTTTATTGAGTTCATAGGCCATGAGATTTCCAATGAGCTCATTCATAGCTAACTTATCTAGATCACGAGCTTCAGTAATGGCTTCTACTTTGCTTTCCTAAGATTCTGGAAGAACACTCAAAAGTTTTCTGACTGCTTTCCCATTGAGAATTATTTCACCTAGTGAGTAGATTTCATTAATGATAGCAGTGAACCTAGTATGCATCTCTTGGATTGTTTCACTTTCTGTCATTCGAAACAGTTCGTATTGTCTGTTCAAGTTATCTATTTTAGACCTTTTTACCTGAGTTGTTCCTTCATGTGCAGTTTGCAAAGTTTCCCATATTGCTTTTGCATCTTGACATGATGATATTCGATTGTATTCATCTAGACCTATTCCGCATATCAAGATCTTTTTTGCTTTAGCATTGTTCTGAATTACAAGTTTATCTGCAAAATTCCATTCTTTCCTATCTTTTGGTACTTGAGTGGTTCCATCAATTCCATTCTTCATGGGTATGGTTGGACCGTCCAACATGACTCCCCATAGGTCTCGATTTTCTCCTAGTAAATGATCCATCGTGCGATTCTTTCACCATCCATAATACTTTCCATTAAACAATGGTGGTCGAGTTTGAGAAGCTCCTTCTTGTGGTGTAGGTGGTGCAGCCATTGATCCTTTTCAAGATGTTAGTCTTTTAATGAAAAGACCTACTCTGATACCAATTGAAGAAACCTTACCCCTAGAACAAGAACCAGGTTCTTGTAATTTTGTCGTAACACAATAAAACAAAGATTTATCGTGGAAACCTTCCTAACTCAAGGAAGGGAAAAACCACACCGAAGTTTTCTATTAATTCAAGATTTACAACTCAGTTAATCAATGAATCTAACTCTAAACTTCTACCATTTTCGATTAACTATAATCGAAAACTCTCCACTCAATAAGAAGTCAAACTCGCTTCTTGTTTACAAAAGCTCTCAACTCTTCTTAACTCTAACCACCCAAGAAGTCAAACCCACTTCTTGTTTATAATTCTCACAACCTCTGTCCCAAGAAGTTAAACCCACTTCTTGTTACAATTCTCTCAAGACTCAACTCCCAAGAAGTCAAACCTACTTCTTGTTACAAATCTAGGAATTATTACAACTCAATAATAAACCTAGAACAAATCAACAAAGACTAATAACCCTAGACTTTAATTGATCAAACTTCAATATCTAATAGTTCTGAGTAGAACAGGTTTCGTGAACCTGGTCCTTATTTTGCTGTGATGAAGGTGAATCTTGTCCTTGCGTTTCTGTGACGAAGGCCTGCGTTTTTTCTCCAGAAAATACTGCTCTCCAGATGATATATTTTGTGAATATGCAATGACTATTGTTTTGGCTTTGCTACTAAATTCTCTCGATTTGTGTTTTTGCACATATGTTTTTTTCTTCAATTTCTTGATCCTTTTATAGATTTGATTTGCCTTCAACTTCTACAAGGAAAGGAATTACAAATCCTTTTCCTTCTTGAACTTGTCTATATTTACTTCTTTCCTTATTTGACTTGAATTGTAATTTCTTTATTTCTTCCCTTCTTTGACTTGAATTGCTACTTCTTTATTTTTTTCCTTGTTTGACTTGAATTGTTATATTTTTTTATTTCTTTCTTTCTTTATTTATTTCCATGTTTGTTTCCTTCTTTATAATTTTGCACTTTTTCTTTTTTGTCTCAATACTTTTACTTTTTTACCGCAATCTGTCATAATTGTACACATATGACACCATGTCTTCACTTTATCAATCATCACATTCTCTCATAATTGTACACATACTACACCATGCCTTCACTTTATCAATCATCAAAACTACTTTAATTGTTCTCCTACTTCCCAACAACATCAATTATTTCATTTCAAAGTAATTTGTTTTATCAATAGAAAAGAGGCAACAAAAATATTTGATGCAACTTGTGCAACCACAGTCAATTTCATACTCAAGAAACAGAGCAACACAATACTTTCTACAATCTACGGTGAAGTGAAAACTTAATTCAAACATACAACAGTCAAACATCAATAAGATGTACAGCTAAAAAAGAAAATCTTAAACTCAAAGAAAAAGTAAGCAAAGGTTAAAGTGAGGCTGTGATTTTTGCTCGCAGTCAACCATTAATAAGATAACTAACAATCTGAAAGAATATAGAACAGAACAAAAACAGAGAATAAACACTATAAAGGTAGAAGAAAGTAGAATTAAGGTTTACAGTGAAGTTTATGAAAGAAGAATGGAGGTAAGAAGTCACGCTTGAACATTTTTATGGGTTATTCTACAATAAGTAGAAAAGTTCTCCTCTTTGAAAATAGAACTGTAACTTGTGTGCTAAACATGACTCTAACCAGGTGGATATTCAAGCAAATGGTCATGTCTTCTCAATATTTAAGCATTTCGGCCAATCTCACTAATTCTAACTAGCAAGAAGTAAACAGTGTTGTGCATGAATCATGATCGAGTTGTTCAAGATAGAATATAAGCAGAACAAAAAAAAACTAATCTTGATTATTACAGCCATCAAATGGACGATTGATTAGTTGATGAGCAACCCTATGTTCAGGTGAACCAACAATGAATCTTAGCATATTAGGATCAAGTGTTATTCCTGGATTTAGACGCTGAAGTTGTGCAATGATGTTCACTGTAACATCTCTTTTCATTGTATCTTTTTGCGCATTGAATTTTTATTGCATTCTTTGTTGCATCCTCTCTTCCAGTTCCTTGATTTTTTCCTGCATCATTTCATCATCAACAGTTTGTGAAGAGGGACCAGAACCTCCCCGTTTGTGTTTCAAAAGAGTCTTGGTTACTCCACGTCGATATAATCTTACTCGACCACGATGATCTTTCCCCGTGACTCAACAGATTAAGTAACATCTTCACTTTGTTGACATTCTATCCTCTCCATTTCAGCCTACATATCAGGTTCAAGAGAAGAGAGTTCATTAAATTGAATCAATCATATATATAAGGACAAAAATTTCATGTAGATCAACATAGAATAAGAAAATTTCATACTATTTTGGCAACAGTATCTTCATATGAGTCCTTGCATACTCGATCAAATTTCCTTTTTCTAGTAGCCACAAATAAGTCCTTACTTGACAAGGCATCAAGAGTTTCCATCTGTTTTTCGTAGTTATATGCAAGTCACCATTAAAATCTTCCTAAAAAAAAGTGAACAATGCCATAGTAATTATACAAGAAAACATCAAACCTCGCGAAATTATAGCAAAACTTGTCTTGCCAATAGTATGTGGATACCTAACCTTTTCTCGATTCTCTTTATTGGTGTGGGATGTCTCCTACAGATAAATAAATTCATGATTTCAAACAGATACTAGTAGTAATGGAGAAAAAAATAATTCTCAGATATTCAAGATTTATTTATCACCTTTGTTTCATCAGAGTTCCAATATGAAAGTATTTCCTTAAATGCAGATTCTGAAACAAATTTAGGCCTATTTGCCATTCAAGTTGCATCATCGGCATATGTGTTTTCTTCAACCTACACTTATACCCTCTCCAAGCAAGTTTAGTTGCTCCCGAATTCCAATATTTTCCAACTTCGGGAATGTCATTTTTTTCCTACAATTTAATCCAATTACATCAGCACAAGAAAAATGAAATATTTTCAATCAAATAATGAAACAGTGAGAACATCAAACCTTGATATAGTTTCACATATCATCATGTGTCTTCAACTTCTTCCAATTAAATCCATTTAGAGGACAAAATGTTCACTTTCTTGCCAATGTTCCAAGAAAGCTGCCCAATTCACTTACCACTTCTTTAGTAGGATCAATGGGCTGGTTTAACTCATTTAGCAGGATTAGTTTACGCTCACTCCGTCCATGTACAACCTGCATTTGTGTGCCACCTCTTTTTTTGTTTTGTTTAGGGTAGAGTCTACAATAATATGAATAGAGCTTCATAGTTATTCAGACAACTTTTGGAAGTACTAGAAAGTTCTGACTTTGTTGCACTTGTTCATCTGCTACTTGTGATACGGGAGTGGTAGAATTGGGCAACAGGTGCTACACTTTCTCATGTACTGTAGGAAATGAAGAATTCAAAGACACCTGTTGCACTTGGTCCGACACTTGAGATTCATGTAGACTGTTTTTCGAGTTCAGTTTGTTCTTGTGATACTTTTCCTTTGACTTCACAACTTTAACGGCTGAAATACACTCTGAGTTCTGTTTATGCTTGTGATTTGATACCTTTTTATTTCGCAAAGAAGCAAGTGATCCAGCTGAAACATAATTTAAAGTATCTTAACTTTCTGGCGTTTTGTCACACACGTTTCTTGATTCATGACTGTTTGTCTCTGCAATTTCAGAAAATTGAATATAAAATTGGTTAGAAGAAAGAATTCAACACTTTTGCACTTAACAAACCTCATGAATAAAACCAACCTCAATGTCGTCACACATAACAAAAACAATAAAATAGCACAATAGAAATGAAAAAAAGAGGATCACTTAATAATTTAATCATCTTCCTCCATCCAATCCCAATCTGTTTCATCTCTTCTGATGTTTCTACAACTGTATCTTCTTAATGTTGTGCATTACATGTAATATCAACGGCCACATCCTCTCTTGACCATCTAAAGTCACCCTCATCTAATCCAATTGAGGAACCAATGTCATCATTAGGCTCCTTCCAAAATGTCCCGCCTATAAGATATAAATAAAAGGTCATAAATTATTAAATGTTTGACAAAAATATAATCTATCAAGTCTAGTTTAAAAAATGACGTGCAATGTAAATTCAATATTACCAAAACAAATGAAACTGAAAATATAGCATAAGTTATAAATTCAAAACAAAAAAATCAAAATAATACTCTTATAACAAATTTCAACTTAGCAATAAATACGGTATATTTTTATTTTTTCTTAATAAAGAAAACGTAAGTCTACTTAACAATAAATTTTTTAATTTGAAAATTAGAATACTAATAAAATTATGCCAAAGAAAAAATAACCATGACATAAATAAATAAATGATACGACAAAATTACATAGAATCACGTAAAGTAAGGTTGAAAACAAGAAGAAAATGATATAATAATATAAAATAAAAATAATTTTTTAAAAATTATTAGAATAATTAAAAAAAACTTAAAATAATAGAAGTGAAAAAATCTAAAAAAAAATAGAAATAAAAAAAATTAAAAAGTAATCAGGTGGTAACTAGACCATGTTTATCAACAATTCACAGCCTCTGCCTGTGAATTGTATAGTGTAATTACCCTCTATCAATTACACCAATTACCTGTTGACCAAGTAATTAGCTATCCTTTCAAACAAAACAAGACAGAGAAATTACACTAAATTCAATTATCAGGGTGTCCTTCCAAACAGGCCTTAAAGTTTTTTCTATTTTTGAAATAAGTAGTTTTTAAAAACAGTGTCAAGCATGCAAAAAGAACAGTAGATCACAAAAGGCACACTAGCTTTAAAGCAATTTTGTGATTTTTTTAACGTGAGATACATGATGATATGTCGTCTCTAGATACATTATTTATAATGTTGAGTATTTGTCTATAATTACGCCTCACAATTAACATTATACATTAATTATGTGGGCTGATTTTGAGTTTGTATAATTAGTCACCTTTGTATATGTACAATTCCCCAGAATATATAATGTTGATTATTGTCTATAATTACTCCGCACCATTAACATTATACATTAATTATGTAGGCTAATTTTGATTTTGTATATTGGTCACCTTTGTATATGTATAATTCACCAGAATATACAAATACATATGTATAATATACATTATCTAACCGGTATACATATACAATTTACATCTCTTCCACTCTCCGCCTTCTCTCGCTCGTCTCTCTCCTCCATCTCCCAACCTCGCTCGCCTCTTTCTTCCCTCTTCCAATCTTACTTGTCATATATACAAATGCATATGTATAATATACGACTATCTAAATGATATACATATACAATTCACCTCTCTCCAATTTTCTACCCTCTCTCGCTCGCCTCTCTCCTCCTCTCCCAGTCTTACTTGCCATATATACAAATAAATATGTATAATATTCAATTATCTATCCGATATACATATACAATTCACCTCTCTCCCAATCTTTGCCCTCTTTCGCTCACCTCTCTCCTATCTCTCCCGGTCTCGCTCACCTCTCTCCTCCCTATAACATAATATGTAGCTATGGATTGTAATTATGAAACTATAGCTATAAAGAGTAATTAGGCTATTTTTGAATGGTTATATGTAAAAGTTACTCTTTCAAATAAATTTTCAACTTCAAAATTTTATTTTTTTCATCCTACCCTTGACCCTCCCACCGCACCACAAAAAAATTTTCGAATAATATATTTTACTCACCAACCAAACATAAAAAAATAAGTCAAAAATCTACTTATTTATCAGAAAAACATTTTCTACGAAAACAATTTCCTTTCATACCAAACACCCTTAAAGTTTTCTAATTTTGAAATAAGCAATTTTTAATTATAGTGTCATACATGCTAAAAAATCAGTAGATTACAAGAGGCACACTATCTTTGAAGCATTTTTATGATTTTTTTTCAACGTGAGATAGATGATGATATGTCGTCGCTGGGTACCTAATTTATAATGTTTAGTATTATCTATAATATTATTATTTTATAAAAATATGACATATTAAATAATGAAATTAAAATTACATAATATATAATGCATTATAATAAAAGAATGTTTCTAAAAAGAATTAAATGAGATAGATCTACTATATGTCTAATTAAAAAATATATGCAATAATTAGTAAATATATGATGATAATAATGAAGCAGAAAATTTTAAAAGTATATTAGTATGAATTTGGAGTATATTAGTATGAATTTCGAGTAGGGAGAAGAGAAGAGCAGCAAATATTTTTTTTTTAATAATTTCATTTGTATTTCTATATTTATATTTAGTCAAAAAAAAAAAATGGGACACATCTTGTATTTCTCTTTTATGCTGCACTATATCCTTGTTAAAGTGTATTCCTATGAGAGTGTCTTTGGTTGATAGTAATATTTTTTGTGGTTATGGACCATATATATACTCCTATAGTTTTATATTCTTTTCGCAATTGAATATACGCTACCAAACTGACACAAATTGTATTTATTGTGTGGATAAAATATGTTCTTTGTTTGAATAAATAAAGTAAATATACACGGCTCGTGTACTAATATTTGCATATATGCTAATAAAATAATGAATACTTACTTTATTGAACGCTTGGACCTTAAGAAATATATATCTATTTAACACAAAATGACAATCAGTTAAAACATTAAGATGCGTGTATTTCAAACGCTGACATACAATAAACATACCAATAAAATGATGACACGTGGCATTAAAATTCAATTTTTTAAAAATATTATTTAAATAATCTAAAATGTTTTTTTTAAGAAAATAAATTTTTTCTTATTAATTACCCCTACCCTGCGTCTTCTTCTTCAAAAACCATAGCTGCTCTTCCATCGATCAACGCCGATGGCAGCCCCAACAAGCCAGTAAACCATCATCCGACCTCTTCCTTCTCCTCCATTGATCAACTCACATCTTTTTTTCCTCCATCGAATCTTACTCCTTTCATCAATGTCGGTAATACACCATCCACCCAAGCTAAATATCTATTCTTTTTCATTTTAAAATCATCAAAACCTTCAATTCACTGCTTTTATCTTTTTTCCATTTGTAATTATTTATCGCAATTATAATAGATAATAACAAATTTTTAATAATTCATATTTATTTCGTCGGAATAAATGAAGTTTTGTCGGAATATTAAATATGCAAATCTACATTAAAAAGGAATAAAAAGGAAAAAGCAGAAGAAGAATTAGAGACGGTAAAAGAAACAGATCGGTGAAGAGGATGGGGTGTGCGTGAAAAAAAAATATGAAAATGGAAGATGAAAATGGCAGAGGAAGTGGAGAAGAAGACTTCCTTTTCAAAAGAAATTGTTTTTTTCCTTTTTTATTAATTTCTGCATATAAGTTAATAAAAAAAGAAAAAAAATTATTTCAAAAGTTTTACGCGCCCAAAGATAGTGTGGTATACGTTTTTTGACATGTCAGCAATTTGTGTCTAATAGGAATGTCTTTTGAACAAATAAAGTATTCAATAGGAACAAAGATAAGTTGAGGTATTCAAATGAAATATGCGGACAACTTCAAGGGGCCGCATATGACTTTAGCCTATATTTAATATTTCTTAACATTCATGCTTAATTTTTGTAAGAGTTAAACATGTGAGATCTGAACTCCAAACCTACTTTTACATTGATATCTATATATATTATACATATAAAAAAAATGTTAGTAGAATATTAGTTAGGTTTTTTTTTTTTGTCTTCGATTAAAAAATTTATAATAAACAGATTCTTATGAAATAAACAATTTTTAGCTACATTATAAAGTGTGCTATAACATGAAAATAGTAGATCACAAGAGGCACGCTAGCTTTAAAGCAGTTTTGTATTTTATTTTTTTTTAAACGGGAGATACATGATGGTATGTCATCGTTGGATACGTCATTTATCATGTTTCAGTATTTCCTATAAATATTATTGTTTTATAAACATATAAAATATTATATAAAGAAAATTAAATTTACATAATATATAATATACTATAGTAAAGAAGGATCGGAGAGAGAATTAAATACAATGAATCTTCTCTATGTTTTCGTCTAATTAAAAAATATATGGCAGAAAATCTTGATAGTGTATTAGTAAGATGAATTTGGAGTAGGCAGAAGAGAAGAGTAGCAAAAATAATATTTTATCAGTATTTTTTATTATTATTTCACTTGTATTTCTATATTTCGTCGGAGGAAATTTCCAGCAAATCTTGTATTTCTCTTTGATGTTGCACTATACATGCATTACTCTAAAATTTAAAGTATGAGATGCATTTTTTAAATTTATATCATTGTTTGACTGAATTCTTATTGGTGTGCCTTTGTTTGATAATATTTTTTTGGTTAAGTACTATGTATATACACCTGCATTTTTGTATTCTTTTCGCGAATGAACATTGTTGACATTCAATTTTTGACCCACGTCGGTATAAATTAATTATCGAGTTTCGTGAGGTTTTTCAAATTATTTAAATTAATTAGTTTTATAAATCTTGCGAAAATTATAATATATATATATATATATATATATATATATATATATATAATACATGGATTTTATGCTACTTATCATAACTTTAGATAGTATATATACGTTGTATAATTATGTATATAGTTTGTATATTTTATGATTATTCAAAACCATCAAAAAATATACATTTTTTAAAATGTTTTATTAAACTAATTTAATTTAAAATATAATTACACTTTTGAATCACTTTTACGAATTTAATAATTATTTAATTAAATAAAAAGGGCTTGTTAATTGATTAATACAAAATTCGTCATTTTAATTGGATGTCTTCTAAATTAAACCAAACCACTTCTTTAACTTGTTAAATTCCCAGCCCACGTTCCTTTAAAAATAGGATTAATTACCTGAATATACAACTTAAGTTTACATATTCTCCATATTTCCCTTATTTTTTAAAAAAATACTAAAATCCCTATTTTTTAATAAGTCTAATTTAACAGATACATTATTAAATTAGAATCCTAATAAATCCTAACCAATTAAATCTTATCCCTAATTTTACTCTTTATTTTCCCCAAATAAAGAACCCATTTACACCACTCCCAAAATTAATGCGTCAATTTCTCAACGGTTCATCTTCTCAATTTTGAAAATCAAAATTTGTGCTCTCCATCCGTCAGCCTTCGTCTATTCTGTCCGCCATTTTTGTCTACTTTGTCAGCCTTTGAAAATCAAAATTGTGCTTTCCGTCCGTCCGTCTTCGTCTAAGTCCGCCATTTTTGTCTACTCTGTCCGCCTTAAAAAATCAAATCGCCAATTTCGTCTACTCTGTCCGCCATTTTCGTCCAATATTCTTGAAAGGTATTGTGTTCTTCTTCGATTCTCTCTTTTCATTCTTCTATTTTTCTAATATTTCATGGATCATCTGTCATTTAGTATTGGGATTACTCAAATAATCACTTCAAACTCTAAACAAATCTATATTTTTGAAGATCCGAAATTGGTTGAAAACAAGTCTAAGAGCTTGCATAATTGGTTTGCATTGTGTTGTTACAATTATGTATCAAGCACAATTTATGTTTCATGTATCATGTTAAAGTTTGTCGTTTATATAAAGTATCAAGTAGACAGACTTATAACTATAGTTACACGTATGTATCAAGTACAACTTTGCATTTTTTGTATCATGTTAGTATCAAGTAGACAGACTTATAACTGTAGTTACACTTATGTATCAAGTACAACTTTGCATTTTTTGTATCATGTTAGGCTATAAAGTGTCTGTTAAGTATCATTTTGACTGACGTATGATATGTTGTTAGAATTATGTATCAAGTTTATTTTTGCATTTTATGTATCATATTAACAACTTTGCATTTTTTGTATCATGTTAGTATCAAGTAGACAGACTTATAATTGTAGTTACCTTTATGTATCAAGTACAACTTTGCGTTTTTTGTATCATGTTAGGCTATAAAGTGTCTGTTAAGTATCATTTTGACTAACTTATGATATGTTGTTAGAACAGATTGGGCAGCATTGGATGCATATAAAGACAAGAAAACTGGAGAACTTTTGGGTCCACAACATTCGTTTAATAAGGAGCTTGCTCAAGACAACATGCAACAAATAAGTGATAGCCTGTGAGTATTGTTTATTATTTTATTTTATTTTTTGTATCTATTCATCCTTATAACTATTCTTATTGTTTTTGTAGTGATTGCGGACTATTCGTAGTTGTATATGCAGAATTCTGAGTGACAAAATCAACATGTCATGTAATAGTTTTAAGAGTAGCTATCTTCGCAAAAGATATGCGATTCTTTTATTGAAGTATGGTCTCGACAAGATGAATGCTGGATATGTTAGCAACAGTGATGACCCTTCAAGAATGAAGAATGTATTAAACCCATCATCTGAAGATGAAATTGTTAATGTAGGCTAGTTAGTTTTCAATGTTTGATTTTTTTTTATTTTTTGGAGTTAAACAAGATGTTTGAAGTATTTATTAACATAACAACACATATTGTTAAATTATGAAAGTGTTTTGATTTTTAAAATTATTTATTCTATTACTTTAATTTTATTTTTATTACCGTTATGAATTCAGGAATTATGTATACTGTTATTGGGACATGAATGTCATTATTGTATCAAAACTATAATAATAATTACATTAATGTAATTATTGTCATAAAAAAACACTTATTATATATACATAAATATATTGCATGATACAAAAAAAGAAAATTATATACGTAATTATATTTTGTATATGATACATGAAATATCAAAATATATAATATCACAAACAGTGATACTAGTTATTACACTAGATACACGCCAGTTTTTTTTTTAAAAAAAATTAATATCTTTTGTACAAATAAGATATATTCAGTACTATGATTTATATATATTACGAACAATTATTTGTCCTTCAAAATATGAAATTTTTTTAAGTATCTACACACATGATACTATATTACTAAATTAAATTAAATTAGAACTGACAATAATTTGGGTGAAATATCCGCAATTAATATTGATTAAAGTAAGTTTGAACAAAGATTATAAAATAAAGTATTTGATATATAAATATAATATAAAATTTAAATAGTGTTTAACAAAAAAAAAAAGAATTAGTCTGCCAAAAAAAAGGGAAGATCACTAATGAAAAATTATAATTTAATTTAGAGTTTTATATTGGATAAAACTGATTTTGAAACACACAAGTTAATGCTTTTTTTTATGGGATTAATAACTGTAGCATATTAAAAGTAGGAATTAATTCAAATTTCAGTTTTTAATCCCCCAAATCACTCAACAAACGGATAAAATAGCATAATATAGAATGTATCCGACTGTTTTATTATGTATCAGAAACTTTTTAAAAATAAAAGATTTTTTGTAAATTGAAAAAAAGTAGGGATAGAAGGTAATTTATGTTTTACACTATGTGATTTACATAATTTTTACTTAAAAAAATTGCCTAGCCCACTCTCCTACCTCCAGGCCCAATTTTCCCTCAGCCCAAACCAAAGTAAGAGAACAACCCAACTTCAACCCAGATTCCCCCCTTTTGCCAGCCCAAACATCCTTTCCCAATCACTAAATCGATTCCCATGGCCCAAATCCCTCAAATTTTACCCAGCCCAACGTTTCGACCCGACCCATCTCCCTCTCCTTCTTCCCCAAACAGCGAAACAATTCCCAGAACCCAGAAAAACCAAACACCCCCAAAACGGAAATCTCCCTCATGTTCTCTCCCTCTCTCCCCAAACTCCTCTCCTCTCTTCATCGCGCGTGAACGAAGCGAGGGAGGACGAAGCCTGCGTCCTTCCGCTGCCACGCAGGTCTGCAACACGCAAGGCGACACAGTCGTCCTCGCAGCTCCAGATCGAGAAATTAATTGTTCTGTCTGTTCTGGGTTTAGAAAAAGGTTGGAAAATTTTTCACTAAGAGGATGACAGCTTGACTGTTGAGAAAATTCTTAAGAAAGTTCTGTTGGTTTCCGAGAGAGACAAAGGAAAGCTTGGCTGGATTTTCGTCTTCTTGCTATAGTGCAGATAGACACAACGGAGGTTTCTTCCTCCCTGAAATCTCGACTGTTTCCAAGTTCATGTTATAACAACGCGAAGGTCTTTTCTTCTGTTTCTCCTTCGGATTTTGGTCGAGAAGTTCCAAAACAGAGGAGGATCTACATTCGCTAGCTTTTCCTGCGTTCCATCGCCCTGTTTTGCTCGTGGAAGTCTTTAAAATCGCGTTCCGGTGTTGAAGCTGCTTCCAGCTCCGTCCGTTCTCGTTCCAGTTTGCTGCTCATCAACAGGTCTTTTACATAAATTTTCTTTTTGTTTCGATTGGATGGGGTGTGGGTGGAGAACTTTCTGTTATACATCTTTGGGATGGTTTGAAATTGTTGGGAGTGAAATCATTGGTATGCCTGCTGGAACTTGTTGATTGTTTAAATTACATATACCACTCGTGTGTTCTTAGCTAATTCGTTTGAGCAAATACGTTCGAGCATTTTCTTCGTCATTTGTTTCAATTTCTAACCAAATATTCCTGGCTGTTCGCAGCCGAACTTTACTGGTCTACGTGAGTTATTTGTTTGTTAGTACTTTGGAAAGTGGGCGATTCATCTTAGGTTACGTTGCTGTTTGTATTCATTTGTTTTAATATCTTAGTTTGTTACGTTTTTGTGTTATAGGATTTGTCAGAATATGCCGTAAGAGAAGTGGTTCGGTCATGAAGCTTGAAATCCTTTTCCACATGCATATAAATAGATAAAATCGGTTAGTTCGAGTTGGTGGATCATCCGTTTAGTAGATACATTTTACCAGGGTCCGGATTTTGTTTGTATTTTGATGCTCGGTATGTTCGTTGTCGTAAGGGTGTTATAAAAATGAATGTATTTACGCGTATTGGTCGGAGATTAGTGGATGCTGTAGTTAGTAAGGGCTGACATAGTTTTTTGTGTCCAGCATGCTAATTTTTATGATTATTTTTCCTTTCGAATCGTTTGAATAGATCCGCGGGGATTTAGGTTCTCAATAATGTTATTTGGGATTTTGGGTTAGTCTTCGAGTCCTATTATATGCGGTATATTCATTATGTGGAAACATATAAGGGTTATTTTCTTATCATTGTTAAGTTTATCGAATTTGAATTTATTAGAGGCTCTGCATGGGCATATTTCACTTTATTATCAAGCATTCAACCGACCTGCTTTTTGGTGTGAGTTGGTATATTCTCTTTTTTTTTTTTTAAAAAAAAGAGGGGGGTTACACTTGTTGATTCGGTGGCAGAATATTGTTCTTTAGAGATGTATTTTGTCTAAGATGAAATCAAGTGTTCCTTCCATCTGGTCTTTTACTTCAAGTAGATTTTGTGCTAAAATTCCTTTTCTTCTTTTTTGCACGTGAAAATTCCTTGCGAGTCCACTTTGGGACTCCATTCTCCTCCTCGCATTTCGGGAGAGTCATGAAGGTTCGGAAACTTTATCGAGTCAGTCCATCAAGACAGGTGCACAAGTTTGAAATTCCGCGAGATTGATGAAAGATCCAAAATATGGATTAGAAGATTTCCTCATTTTTATTAGTTTTGTATTTTTATTTTATTTGTAATGGGCATAAGCCCTCGTTTTATTTTTGGTATTTTGTTGTGTATATTAGATTAGGACAGGTGAATGGGTTAAAAAATCCAAAAACAGGTGAGTCCAAAACTCGGTCAAGGCGAACAGAACCCGAGTTTGGACCCAAAAATCTCCCTCTCTCTTTATCTCGTTTTACTACTTGTTTTGTTTTGAATGACGTTAGTTTAGGATTAGAAAACTCCAAACCCCATCGACGCCTTTTATTTTATCAAACTAAAAAATTAAAATTGAATCTCAAAACAATGAATATTTCAAACTTGTAAAATTTGCCTAGATAAAGTTTAAGATGTTCGATAAACAAAAGATTCGCAAATTGCAAGATAAACAATGAAATATTCTAGAAAACTTGAAAATTCGCACAAGTAAGTTTCTAATAAAGTTCTATAAATAGAAGATTCACAAAAGTTAAAATAAATAGTCAAAAAGTTACTCGCCGGAAAATCGTAAGTTAGTGGAGCGTCTTAGGTGCTTTTTTCGAAACCTTTCTAAGACGCTAATATGAATTTCGAACCCCCTAAAATGTTTTCAAAACGATTTTTTCCTGTTTAAGTTGTTTTGGAAATGATTTTTCTCAAAAATTAAGTGGCGACTCCTAAAAAGTCGAAAACATCTTTGAAAATCAACGAACTCTTTTCGAAATATTATTTTTCGATAAAACAAACATACACTAATGAATATAGCTAACAAAAATTGTCAACAAAAAAGTTGACCCTGCTACAATGCCAAAACCTTGATTGAGAAAATTGTTAGGAGAATCACCTCATGGACTGTAAAGAGATTACCTTATATGGGAATAGTACAATTGGTTCAAAGTGTTATATGTGGTATCCAAGCCTACTGGGCTCAATTATTTTTACTACCTACTAAGGTGGTTCGAACGATTGAAGTATTTTGTAGATGTTATGTATGGTATGGATCTAATGCAATCACTAAGAGAGCATTAGTAGCATGAGATAAAGTTAGTTGTCCTAAATTAATTGAGGGACTTAACTTGCCTAACTTACATTTATGGAATCAAGCTCCTATAGCCAAACTTCACTAGGATCTAGCTAACAAACAGGACAAATTATGGATCAGATAGATAAATGCATATTATATCAAAAAACAGAACTCGGCTACTATTATAATTCATAGCAGTGCGTGTTGGATGGTGAGGAAAATTATTGGGGCTCGAACAATCTTAGAGAAATTGCATATCGTCATTCAACCTGACCGAAGTTTGACTAGAAGTATATACCTATAACTGTTGGGGAAACTACCACGAGTTAGATGGAAGGGACTTATATTCCAAAACCAGGCTCAGCCAAAAGCTACATTCCCTTTGTGGTTATGCCTTCATGGAAAGATGCCAACGGCTGAAAGTTGAATAAATGGGGACTGAATGTTGATCCTACTTGTGTGCTATGCAGGTCCTGTTTTGAAGATAGAGATCACTTATTTTCTGAGTGTTCTTATGGAAACCAACTGTGGAAATTGTTAAATTGGATTGGTCAGACTTCTATAACTCCGCAATTATGGACTCAACATCTAGAATGGAGTCTCAATCGTGGAATGAAAAGGGAAAGTCTTCCAAGCTAGAATATTCAGAATGTAAGTGCGGAGATAGTTCATGCGATATGGAATGAAAGAAACACGAGAAGTTTTTAGAAGAGAAGTCATCGTTGTGATAATTATAAAAGGAAGAACGCTATGGGTTCTTCAATTAGTCCTTCAAAATGTGAAGGTAGTTTTTATTAACAAAAAAGGTATGAAAGGTCATTAGACTTGTGAATGTTGTCAACTTAATAATATGACAAGTTTTATAAATCATCCATCAAAATAAAAGAATATAAAGTGGTGGTACACTTTATCTTTTAAAGTGATGTTGAGGTGGATCATGTAAATATGTCAAATATAAAGATATGACATGTATAAATGGTTATCGTCAACTCATGAAGAGATTGTGACTTGTAATAAGCATGTGAATGTTTGTCTATTCTTGAAAGTGAATATGAAAAAATATGAGTGAAAAATATGAATAAAAATATATTCATGTATGGTTGGATATATGTCACAACTCACCTCTATGGGAGGTTTGAGAAAAAAAATGATATATACCAAAACTCACCTCTACGGGAGGTTTGAGAGGAAATAAATTTTATTTGGCAGAAATGGTTAATGGTATTGTACGTTTATACGTCACTATGGTATGTTTATTGTGAACTACCGAAAGGGCAAAAGAAAGAAATAGTCAAGAAAGAAAAGGGTACAAAAGAATGACCCTAATTATCCTTGTATTTTTAAAAGGTTTTGGTAAGACAAAATTTTATCTTGACCTACAAAATTGATAATTTGACGAATGAAATATTTGTCTATAGTGCAAATACACTGATATGTTTTGATGCGTTTTTATATGGACAAATCACATTCATTGAGTACCCTAATGATTATGAGACCGCTTGACATAAATGATGATTCAGTTTGATCTCAAAAGAAGGATAAAAAGCTTCTTGGTGATGAAACTCCATATCTTGGTGCAATCAGGGCATTAATGCTTGCTAACAATATTTGACCATATATTTGTTTTGCAATAAATTTACTCGCAAGAGTCGGTTCCTCCCCAACAAAAGGACATTGAAATGGTGTTACGTATATACTTGAATATCTTTGAAGGACCATAGACATGGGTTTAGTTTATTCCGAAGAATTCAAGTTAAGAGCTTATTGATTACACAGATGCAGAATATTTATCTGATCCCCATAAAGCACGATCTCTAACACGTTATTTGTTTGCATATGGAGGTACAATAATATTCTAGCGATCAATAAAGCAAATGTTGCTATGCAGAAATAAAAGTCCTCCATGAAGCAAGTCGAGAGTGCGTCTGGTTGAGATAAATTACACACCATATTCAGAAATGTGTGATTTTTCTTTGAAAAAGAATAAATCAATCACAATGTACAAAGATTAGAGACATCATCGCAAGAAATTAAGTGATTTTTTAATCAGGGGAATATTATACGCGTTGTACTCTTTTTTCCTTGACCGAGGATTTCTTCCCACTGGGTTTTCCTAGCAAGGTTTTTAATGAGGCAACAAATAGTGAATATCAAAAGATATGTGTATTCTTTTTCATTCACTAGAATTTTTTCGCACAGGGTTTTTCCTAGTAAGGTTTTAACGAGACATATTATCTATGGACATCCAAGAGGGAGTGTTATAAATCCATTGAATTGTGTGGATTGTCCTTTAGATATACTCAAGACTTAATTATATTCATGTATACTTGTTTCCAAAGGTGATAAGAACCATTTGGATAACTATGTATCTACTAATTAAGCATTTATCATGGTGACCTTTAGGATGATATCTCAACTGTATAAATAAAGATATCATTCACCTTTTGTATACACACTTGAAAAAGAAGAAAAGTTCTTTCTTCCATGTTACTTCTCTTGTCTTCTTCTCTTTCTATTGTATTATGAGCTCTTTAGAAGTCCATTATAGATGACATGCAGTAATTAACGTCCAAAGGACGTGCTGCTTGAGGCCATGCAGTTTTTCATAGGAGTATTTGATTGATGTGACATTTTTTAAATCATCGACAGTGTTAAATAGTCTTCGTAAATTATCAAATTGTAATTGATTTTACAAATTTTAAAGGTTAAGAATTTTAATATAATTCCTATAAAAGAGTATGTAGGAAGTAAAATTTTAGTCAATTATAAAATAGTAATATTAAAAATTCTTTTATTTTACAAATAAGTAAAAATAACTAATGGCTATCATTTTAATTACTTTTTAAAACTTGAATATTAGAATAATAATCAAATCATAATTTTTTCTTTAAAAAATAATACATGACAATTTTTTTGGATTTGAAAATTAATTATAGTTATAATTATTAAATGATTACTTATTTGTAAAGTAGGAGAATTTTTATTCGAACGTGCAATATAAATTAAAATCTAGAAAATAGTGTGGTGTATATACGAAATACAAATAATTATTTTTCTAATAAATAATGGATAAACGGATATGAACAATGACAAACATTTTCAACAACAGCATAGAAGTCTTGTCGTTTAGTTATGGGAAAAAACCCATAGAAGTCTAATTGGATAGGGAGTAGGACTTATAAGTCAATGCCCATAACAATACAATATTAATGTCGATTTTCCTAGAAACTTTTGGAATAATCTTACGACGTTCTAAAATTACCAACTAAAATTCCTATACAAGGTAGACTTCATTTTAGACAAATTTACCAAAATGGAGATAAGTTTATTATAGAGAGTAAATCATATATGGTTCTAAAAAAACATAAACCACGTTACTTGCCATGTAAACCACGTTTTACCGAAAATTATGCGCACACATTTATTTGTTGAGGACATGTTTGCCTCTAAAACAATACTGCTAGATTCTGGCAGAGAAAACAAGGGAGCACGGATATGAACCATGACACATATTGTGAACCACAATCAAAATGTTTCTTCTTCTCCTCTCAACACAACAACAACAACAAGTACAAGGGTTGCTCATCGGGGCGGTGGCGGTGGAAGCGGAGGAAATGGATCGCAAGCTTGTGCGGCCTGTAAATATCAAAGGAGAAGGTGTGCGCCGGACTGTTTGTTAGCCCCTTATTTTCCTGTCGAACGAAACAAGGAATTTTTGAATGTTCATAAGCTTTTCGGTGTTAGTAACCTATTGAAGTTATTGAAAAATGTTCAGCCGTTTCAGAGAGACACCACGATGAAATCGCTAATATTTGAAGCTAACATTCGGGCTGGTGATCTTGTCGGAGGATGTTACAGAATAATTATGAATTTAGAACGGCTAATTAATTTTTATGAGACGGAATTGCAATTTACTTACAATGAGATTTTCCGGGTACAAGCTGTTGATATACAAAATAATATCAATCGGACGACTGTCAATACGAATACTACTGATGTTCAAGTAATGAATAGTATCGGAGGATTCCATCGATCGGAAGAAATTGACGGATTTGGTGACTATAGTATGAGTGGATTTGGTGATTCATCTAAAAGAATTAATAGTATTAGCTCATTAAATAGTCAAATAATTAAAATAGAGCTACTCGACGATATCAAAGACGAATTTGCAGTGAGACAAGGTGAATTTGAAACTAAAGTAGCAATTTCAAGCTCGAAAGACAAACAATCTATGGTTGAAAATGGGGATTTGAAGCCATATTTTGGAAAGAATTGTAAAGGCAAAGCTTTAGCAAGGTATGTTAATTAATTATGTTTTTCCTTTATAGATTATTTTTAGTTTTATTCTTAATTTTTGAAACACATTAAGTTTCTTATGAATAATTAGCATATAGAATAACTATTAAATTATTTCTAATAGAAAGGTGCATGATTATGAATGGAGCTAAGGGACTAAGAAAAAAAATCAAAACAAAGTTAAAAGGCGTGATCCAATTAAAGAAAATTATGTCTTTTCATCTCAATATAAGCTATTAGGAGTGAATTGAGAATATAGTACTGAATTTTGCAGTTAAAAGAGTTTTTGTTGGACCAACCAGAAGCATATAGGGGAATGATTTATGAATGGAGCTAAGGGATTGTCAATGATACCAATGTAGAAGAGGACAACTAATATCCCTCCATAATGCTGCTAAGAGCATTCTCTAAGTCCTAAAAACTAGATTTGTTAGATGGTTATACGACATTCATAAAGTTTGTGCTGCTCATCATAAATTTATTTTAATTCAAACATAGTAATAATAAAACCATAGAGTAAAACGATGCTAAATCCATGATAAAAAAAACCCTTGGTTTTTCCTTATAAATAACAACTGTTATTTTCTCAAGGGAAAGTGAGTGACAATGAAAGGGTATTAGGAGTGGATTTTATGGCTTAAATGTGTGGGTATTATAATTAAATTAGGAGAAATTCTAATTAGAATGTATCTATGTAGGTGTGCTACATAAAATGATAAATGATGATACAAGAGGGAACATAAGTTGAATAAAAGATACAGACATATCAAAGAAGTGTGACAAAAGATAATTATAATCGTTGGGGTGTTTGAATTCGTGAAGGCAATCACTCGGACGTTTCCCTAACCCAACATTTCATAAGTGTACGAGGATAAATATGACTTTTTTTTGACTTTATAAGAATAAAAGTTGTCGTCTACTTTTGGACCCCATCTGTTTAACTCAAAAAGTAGGATTATTTATCACACACTTTTGTGACATGTAGTATTAAAATGTCGTAAATGTAACTACAACAAACACACACAAAAAAAAAATGTCCAAGTTTGTACAAACAGTGGAATGAAACGCTACTACAAGAATTAGAATGGTTTCTCATCCTAAATTTTGAACTGTGTCTTTGATTATATTTTAGCAGGACGATATATAGAGTTTAATGGAAATTTAGGATACTGCATCTCTTTAGCAGACATTTAGTTACTTTGTTACAGGAGAAAAATATACTTATATAATGTGTTATTGACAATTGTAACGAAATTTTGACTTTGCACTGATGGAATTTGTTCATATTTTGGCCATTTGCAGCGATGATGACAAGGTTGTATCGAACACACGAGTTAATTGAGCGTAGACGGTCTTTCTATCTTCACAAACACGTGTATAACCTATCTTCTTGGTTGTTATACTCTTATGCAGGTAGAGAAAGGATTATTTTTATTTATGTTTAGATGATAGAGGTAATTTGGACTTGGAAAGTAGAAAAGAGAACAAGTGCTATTACTTACAATAATTCTCCTTCATACGAGCAAGCATTTTGGAAATTACAAAGAGACAAGTGCATAAAGTCAAGTGGCAGACACGCATTAGCTAAAATAAAGGAAGACAACTTCTGCAGATATTTTGAAGTTCCGCCATATATGGTTTGTTTCAAAGATAGACAAAGCAATGGCTTACAACCAATTCACCTACTCTGGGACATTTCAATAGTACTATTTCTTGTCTATCCTCGAATTACTGGCTGCATTGCCACTATCTTGTAATAATGCATATTATCCTTGTTTATTAAAAAAAAAAGAGGATAGCTGGTTAAGTATTCATAACTAGTTGCGTTAGGAACAACATCACTAATAGCTTGGGTTTATCATAATAATTCTGACATTCTAGGCAATTGGATTTCTACTTTCTTTATTTGTTGATGTTTTCCTCTTCCCCCTCCATTTGATCATTCAATCCTCTCCCTTCTTTTCTTGCATGGAATCTCTCTGAGTATTGGGATTGTTTCATGTACTTCATTCATCTGAGGGTCATTATATTCTTCCTTGTTCTTTTTAAATTTTGTTGGTTGAAAATATTTGAGGAAATTTCATATATAGCCACTCAAAAGCAGCCTAATTACTTTCCATAGTTATAGTTTGATAATTACAATTCATAGCTACATTTTATGGGGAGGAGAGAGGCGAGAGAGAGAGAGTGCAAAGAGAGGCGAGAGAGGGCAAAGAGTGGGAGAGAGGTGAGTCGTATATGTATATTGGTTAGATAATTGTATATTATACATATATATTTGTATATATATCTAGTGAGAATTGGAGAGGGAGGAGAACAACTAGCGAGATTGGGAGAGAGGCGACCAAGAGAGTGGGAGAGAGGTGAGTTGTATATGTATATCGGTTAGATAATTGTATATTATACATATGTATTTGTATATATGTCTAGTGAGAATTGGCGAGGGAGGAGAGAGGCGAGCGAGATTGGAGAGAGAAGATCAAGAGAGTGGGAGAGAGGTGAATTGAATATATATATCGGTTAGATAATTGTATATTATACATATGTATTTGTATATATGTCTAGTGAGAATTGGAGAGGGAGGAGAGAGGCGAGCGAGATTGGGAGAGGGAGGAGAGCAGCGAGCGAGATTGGGAAAGAGGCGAGCAAGAGAGGGAAGAGAGTGGGAGAGGTGAATTGTATATGTATATCGGTTGGATAATTGTATATTATAGATATGCATTTTGTATATATAGCAAGCTAGATTAGGAGAGGAATGATAGAGGAGAGCGAGACTCGGAGAGGGAAGAGAGAGGCAAGCGAGAGAGGGCAAAGAGTGGGAGAGAGGTGAATTGTATAAGTATTATATCGATTAGATAATTGTATATTATAAAATGTATTTGTATATTCTGACGAATTATACATATACAAATGTGGCTATTTATACAAACTTGAGTCAGCTCACACAATTAATGTATAATGTTAGTTATGAGTGATAATAATAGCAAATTATAGCTATGATGAATAATTAAATAGTATAAATTTACTTAACGACATAATTTTCCCAAAATATTTCCGCATCCATATCTTGTGATAATAGCAAAACAAGTCAATCTAACATTTTTCCTATTGTGATGGTGTGATAATAGGATAGTTCTCAATTCTTTCCATTCGTATGAGGTCAGTAATATCCATCTTCGACCTCGACTTCGTAGTTGATATCATTAGAATGGATAAAGATCCGGTCAAGTATAATTAGGTTAATTAATGTTCAATGACCTTATAGATTCATGTCATGTGTACTATATAATAATTTATGGTTGAGATTCATTAAAATTATATACTCATTAATTATAATAATAAAAACAACAAACTTGTCAACTTTTTTATTTTTTAAAACTATCAAATAAAGCAATTTTATGTACCAAAGCTAATATTTTCAAGAAAAAAATATAAAATTGATGGGAATATGTAAACTTTCTGATTTTTTACCCGACAAACTTGTTCAGAAGTAATTTCACTCATGCTTTCTCCAAATTCTGAAGTAATCTTCAAGAATAGATCAAACTTATAAACATAATTGAGTTCTAAATAATAATGTAACTAAATAACTTGATAATACATTTTGTAAAAAAAAAATACTTAATTGAAGGTTTTCAAATAATTACAAATATATATTTATTCAGATTTTTTTAAAATGTCAGATTCTTCAAAATTAGTATAATATAAAAAGTCCAATACAAGTACGAGGTTAAAAAAGTCGGGAAGTCCACATACTTTCATCAGTCTTATTTTTTCTAGAAAATATTAGCTAGGGTACATTTAATTGTTTTATTTGATAGTATTAAAAAATGAAAATAATTGACGTTTTTGTTGTTTTTACTATTAAGATGAATATATAATTTAAATCAATCTCAACCATAAATTATTATACTGTACACATGACATGAATCTACAAGGCTATTAAACATTATTTGACATAATTATGCTTGACCGGATCTTTGTCCCATTAATTAGAACATATGTATTTTGTATGGCATTGTTCTAACATTATTTGTGGCTCCAATAATTTGACATATATAGTTTGTGGTTAATAATTTATGCTAATAACAAGTTTCACGTTAATAATTAAGCTCATCGTATGTCGAAAACAAATTATATATTTTTTTGTTTTCAAAATAAACGAAAATCGTGCAATAAACAAATTAAATAGACATCATTCAAATGTACAACAATGACCATACCTTGGTATCAGTGATCCAATTTGACTAAATATAATTTGTGTTGAATAATCTACTAAAAAGTAAAAACGAGTTGAATGAGTCTACTAAAAAGGTTAACCGCCTCTTGAAGACTTTTTGGAACTTAATGCCTGTAAACATTTTTTTAAAAATAAAATAATTGTAAGTGTAATATAAAAAAGTGGATTAATATTTTCTTGATTTTGTAAGATAATCAATTAATACAAGATAACTAGTTTAAATATATTGATTAAATATGATATAAATTGAGTACAGATATTTATTTTTAGTAACGTAAACAAATACACGCCGACATAAATCAAAGAGGAGCTCTTATTTGTACTACTCTGTTCTTTCAACAATAGTTGTCCATTATATAATTTTGGGATCTTCAATATTTTTTATCTACTTTATGAAATTGGTGAATTAATTTTGTAAAAATTAGGCAAATCACATAGTATAAGAGAGAAATTATTTTTTATCCCTGCTCTTTCATTAATTACTAAGAATTCCTTTTCTTTTAGTGTTTTTTGGATACATAATATTGTAAGCGGATACTTTAATTAATAACGGTTGATACTTAAATTATTAAGTTGTTATCAGTTTAAGCATTAAAAAAGGGATTAAAAATAGAAAGTAATTGATTTCCACAAATTACGCATACGTTTCTTCCTTCAACCAATCAGGCATAAACCTCTAACTGAATTATAATTTTTAAATTTCAAAATGTGAAATCTTCTTCCTGTTCTTCGAAAAAAACATTCATAGTTTGATTCAAACAATTTTGAAACGCAATTTTGTGAAGATTCGAAATGAATATTTTAATCTTGTTAAGGCATTTTGGATCATGGGAAAGTGATGTTAGATACGAGCGATACAGAAGCGATGTGATATGGTTGGAGAAAATATTTCATTCGCAAATCTTATTTCAACAATTGCAGCTGAATTGGATATTGATGAATTGAAAAATTAACATCGAGATCAGCTACATTGTTGAAGGTAATTTGTCTCCATTATGTATTCTAAATGATATGGGGGTGAAATTGTACATAGAAATGAAGAAACATGAGGTAGGATTCGGTATGTATTCACTATGCATTGATACATCGGATAAAAGTGATGAAGAGATGTTTTATCGAAAAAAATTAATTTCGAAAAGAGTTCGTTTTATTTTAAAGGTATTTTCGACTATTTAGGAGTCGCCACTTAATTTTGAGAAAATTAAGAAAACTTATTTTCCAAACAACTTAAAACAAGAAAATTGTTTTGAAAATATTTTAAGGGTTCGGGTTTCTATTAGTGTCTTAGGAAGGTGTTGAAGGCACCTAAGACACTCTGTTAAATACGGTTTTCAGGCGATTAACTACTTGACTATTTTTATTTTAACTTTTTGCAAACTTGAAGTTGAACTTATCAAAGTTTTATCTAGACAAAAAAATTTTACGAATTTTTGCGATATATGGTTTTAAGATTCCATTAACGTTAAGCCTTTTAAACTTTAACTCTAAGCAACTATCTAATTTAAACATCTATCGTTTTAAAGTTTCAATTTTACGTTTTAAGTTTGATAAAGCAAGAGGCGTTCGATGGGGGTTTGGAGTTTTCTAATCCTAGGCTAACGACATTTAAGCAACGGATGTAAACAAGTAATAAAGAAAGAGAGAGGGAGAGAGAGATTTTGGGTCCAAATTCGGATTCTGTTCGCCTTGATCGAATTCAAGACCCACCTGTTTTTGGGGTTTTTACCCATTTTTTCTTTCGTACCTATCCTAGTCTAAGCATACAAAAATAAATGCGGTAAAACAAAACAACAAGGGCTTATGCCCATTACAAAGTAAAATACAAAATAAAATAAAGGCAAGTCTTCTAGTTCGTGTTCTTTAAACTTCTTCAATCTTCACGGCATTTCGAATCTGACATGTCTGCCTTGATAATTAGACTCGATGGAAATCTTCTGAGCCTTTACGGCTCCTCGGAAAGGCAAGGAAGAGAATAGAGTCCCGAGACGGACTCGAGAGGAGTTTTTATATGCAACAAAGTAGAAATGGGTTAACATATTAAATAATATAATAATAAACTAGATATACCTTGAACAAAAGTAGATTTCAAAAAAAACGAAAAAAAAACTACTTAAGGGATTTGAATGAGGCTAAAATACATGACTCTAAGGAAGACCAAGTGAATAGCACTACCCAAAATCTTTTTTTTTTTTAAAAATATATATATATATTCAAAAAAAACTCTAGACAGTAGCATATATTGTACGTGTATGCACACACATACCATATTCAGGAAACACATAAATAATTCAATTCAAATGTATAAAGAGAGAACATGCCGTATTTTTATTCCAATAAAACACCTCATGCCAATATCAAGAACAAATCACTTTAACGAACTCTCGACACACTTATCTTTTCCATATTATAATAGGCTCTGAAATCTTCAACCTTCCAGGCAACTACCAACATTTAAACTTTCAAATCAACATATGAAGAAGCCTTTGAAACAAAAAAAAAATACAAATACCAAAAGACAGCCAATAGTTCATAGGAAGTAAGGACGGGACCAGCAAAACACATGCTATACATAGATTTCACTTATCCAAATCGGACAGAAATAAGCACTATACGATTAGCGAAACACAGCGACGATCAAGACTAAAACAACATGCTTATCTCTAACCCACCGTGGCATACATAAACCCGAAATAGACATACGAGGTGTAAAGAGAATCATGAAATGTATACTAGAAATGTTTTAAAGGAAGACGTAGTTAAGGACAACCATGCCTTCACTATACGAAACGAACTACACTTGACTTTAAAAACAAATTCGAACCGAACTCAGCCATCACAAACTATTGAAGAAGAAGAGAGAAATTCATTCACATTCGACAAAACCATATCAGAGCATTATTATGTCATGGAAAAATTTCAGCTTGAACAAATAGAAACTTAATGGCCACTAAATTCGAAATGAGATATCAAAACATCGGTTAATCATTCAAATGATGGTCCCCCGAAACAGAACAAATTTGGGACCAACGCAGTAGACTTATCCCATGACAAACTCGGGACAAAGAACAATACTAAACCAGCAGGCATAACCGAACAGAATCACAGCGAGCAATACATCTCGAAATCCAGCGATCTATACCCAACATTCTAATACCTAGCAGATTTAACCCAGCACAAAACAAGACGAACAACATATCAAAAGCAGCAGCATCCAAAGCACGAAGCAACAACAACAAAAACAAGGATATTCTTGAAACCGGAAAACAAAACGAAGAGATAAGATGGGGCGAAAGAATTACATAAATGAGTTGTTTACCTGTTGATGAGCAGCGAAGCCGGGAATGAGCAGATCCTGAACGAGGCTTCACACTGAAAATCAAGCAAGAGCACTAGTTAAGACGTTTCGCCAGAATATAGCAGCGGAGTACACTGCGACGCGACAGAAAGCTGTCTCCCGATTTCTTATCGGCCTCCTCTGTTTATCTCCAGGCCTATCACGTTTTTGGAGAACCCTTCTAACACAGGTAGAGACTCCTCTCAAACAATTGAGTGAACGACAAATAGGGGGAATCTTGTGACGAAGTTTTAACCCTAAAACATTCAAAAAAAAAACAAGAAGAAGTTCAAACGAAATTTTTCTCCCCAAAAATCTGACCCCGACTTTTCCAACCCTCTGTGATGAAATTCGCTTTCCGAAAATCCCAACCAAATTTCCCAACCACCAGATTTTTAACCCCCTAATCTGAAGAGGGAGGGGGGTTTAAATAGGAAAAACTAGGGTTTTCGAGGGGAAGGCGGGCAAAACAAATTCGGCCCATTTCGAATTCGTAATTTGAAAACTTTTCCTCTTTGGGTTAAGCCCCTTTTTCTAAAATTTTCGGCTCCCTTACGGAAATGGAAGGAATGACGGATGGTTGGGATGAGTTCGGGTGTCCTTCAGAGGCAACGTGGCGTGATCTTGGCATGGCAAGGACGAAAAACGCGTCTGCAAAGCTGAACGATCAAGCCTGCCCTGCTGCGAGGCGTACTGGCAAGGGAGAGAGGAGTGAACGCGTGAGGAGACGAAGGAGAGAGCGTGAGGGAGAGACACATTTCCATTTTTGGGGTGTGTTTGCTTTTTTCTGCGCTTCTGTTTTGGGAATTTTGGACGAAGGAAAGGGGAAGAAGGAAAGAGGGGAGAGGGGCGCGTCTGGTGTGTGGGGATTTGGGGGAGGAAGAAAGGGGAGGTCGGGTCGGGTTATAAGATTGGACCGGGTTACAAATTAAAAGGGTTGGGTGACCGGGTTGGGTTTTAGAAGAAGGAATTGGGTTTGAGGGAAAGTGTTGGGCTGACGTGTTGGGTTTGAAAATTGAAAGAGGGTTGGGCCGCCTGAAGTTAGGATAGAAGAGGGGGTAGATTAACAGATTGGGTCGAAGATAGGTGGGCTGGGAATAAGGGGGAATTGGGCCTGGGATCAGGTTTAGATATGGGATGGACATTTGGGCCTGAGAATAAAAGAGTTGAAGTGGGTTGGGTAGGCAATAGATTAGAAATGGGCTAATAATAATAAAGGAAGGGGCCCGAAATTGGTTTTTAGGCAAAAGATTAGAAATGGGCTAATTATAATAAAGGAAGGGGCCCAAACTTGATTTTTGAAGGGAGAAAGGGGTTGAATTTAAAGATGGCCAAAAAATAAAAATTAAAAATTGGCTAGACTTTAAATAAAATGAATTTATATTAATTAACGAGCTTCTTTATTTAGTAATATAAATTATAAAATAGCAAAAAGTAATTCAAAAGCATAATTATAATTTAAATTAAACTAGTTTAATAAAACATTTAAAATGTATATTTTTGATGGTTTTTGAATAATCATGAGATATACGAATTATATACATAATTATGTAAATATGTATATTACCCTAAAATTATGACAAAAGTATTCGAAGTAACATAAAATTCATGTATTGTATTATTGTATTCGTAAAATTTATAAAACTAATTAATTTAAATTATTTGGAAAATTTAGGAAGCTCGATAATTAATTTATACCGACGCGGGTCAAAAATTGGGTGTCAACAACTGTCCCTCATTTTACTTGAGTTGACGCAAGCAACTCGAGGAAAATGAAATTGACCGAACCAATTTTGACCAACCCCGTTCATTTTGTAAAGGAAGGATTCGACAAAGGACTTCAGAATTATGACTGGACCCTTTGAACGGGTTTCCTACATATCTCAGGCTATATGAGAATTCAGGCCACTTGTAGTTCGATAAGCTTGATTTACCGCATGATTTTGAAAGAATCAAAAGCCACCTCGACACCGAATTATGAAGGTATCAAAATGCTCGAGAATAGAATTCGAGAGCGAATATTGGAATATAGCCGAGTTTCAACATTGAATCTGCCTACATATCCTTAAACCTTCGGAATCAGGCTGTGTGTAGTTCGACTCAATCGATGGAAAAGGAAACCTATTATGCTAGATAACCTTCGGTTTTGGAAAAGTGACAAGTTAAACGAGTATGAAAAGGAAGCTTGTAACCTCTTAGCCATGAATGTGGCGCGCTTCACACCCATAATTAAGAACTTACACTGACATAATTTCCAAAGCTCTTGACGTATTGTCACTCAAATTGGAAACTTGCTTGCGATAAATCGAAACATCCGGATGCAAGACTAAAACTGACAGAACTTAAAGAAAAACCCGCATGCTTCGAGAGGGGTGGTTCTATTGTGGTGGAAGTCGCTCCTCTGCTCGCGTCCTAAGATTTTGGCGCTCCTCTTAGGACTTATCCCAGTTCGCTGCTAAGAAAAAGTTCCACATTGTGCTGCATCCTTTGATGTCATCCGCACCTGTGGTTTTTTTGAAGTATTCATCCTTTTGGATGCTCTCGACAAAGACTGAGATAAAACTCGGCAGCTTAAAAAATGCAATTAGGTTGGGAGACAGTGTCTTTTTACCACGTTGACACTTCGTTGTTCTCCTCGATATTCGTCGTCAACTCGATCGGTCTGACGTCCAGCAAATAAAGCTTGTGCCTTGTGTTTTGCGATATACTCTTCAATGTATTCTATATCTGAAGTCGAAATAAATAAATAAATGATGATGCAATATTGATGTTTCTTTTGTCGTTATCTTCGATGCTCTTTTGATGTTTACTCTTATAAGAAATAGCAGAATGCAATCGAGGCCCATGGATAAGTGTTGCTCTTTCTTTATCCGTGTATGTCCTCTTGCGGGGCATGAATATCTTCCCGCGATACGTGAATTCCCGCGAGGCATGAAATCTTCTCGCAATGTTCAAATTTCAACGAGGCATGGATCCTTCTCGTGATGTACAAATTCCAGCGAGGTATAAATTCTTCTCTCGATGTCTAAATTTCATCGAGGTATGAAATCTTCTCGAGATGTATAAATTTTGACGAGGCATGAAATCTTCTCGTCGTGCATAATTATTGACTCGCAATGCATGATTTTCCGCAACGCATGACTTTTCCGCGATGCATGATTTTCAACGAGGCATGGATTCTTCTCGTGATGCACAAATTCCAGCATGGTATAAATTCTCCTCGCGATGTCTAAATTTCGGCGAGGTATGAAATCTTCTCACGATGCACAAATTCCAGCGAGGTATAAATTCTTCTCGCGATGTCTAAATTTCAGCAAGGTATGAAATCTTCTTGCGATATATAAATTTTGACAAGGCATGAAATCTTCTCGTCGTGCATAATTGTTGATTCGCAATGCATGATTTTCCGCAATGCATGAATTTTTCGCGATGCATGATTTTCAACGAGGCATGGATTCTTCTCGTGATGCACAAATTCCAGCGAGGTATAAATTCTCCTCGTGATGCCTAAATTTCGGCGAGGTATGAAATCTTCTCGCGATGTATAAATTCCAGCGAGGTATAAATTCTTCTCGCGATATCTAAATTTCAGCGAGGTATGAAATCTTCTCGCGCTGTATAAATTTTGACGAGGCATGAAATCTTCTCGTCGTGCATAATTATTGATTCGCAATGCATGATTTTCTGCAATGCATGACTTTTCCACGATGCATGATTTTCAACGAGGCATGGATTCTTCTCGTAATGCACAAATTCCAGTGAGGTATAAATTCTCCTCGCGATGTCTAAATTTCGGCGAGGTATGAAATCTTCTCGCGATGTATAAATTTTGACGAGGCATGAAATCTTCTTGTCATACATAATTGTTGACTCGCAATGCATGATTTTTCGTGATGCATGATTCTTCAGTGTAGGAATTCCGCGATGCATGAATACTTATATCGCCTCCGTGGATAATAACGGCAAGATGATCTCCAAATAATATATCGACTTGATCAATAATGATAAAATAATAATAGCATAACTATCTCTTCTAAGGTAATGCATTGTCTTGATCGACAATAATTATCTTGCTTTGATGACACAATGCAAACAGCATCCTCTACAGAAATCGTGAAATCCTCGTTGAGATTCTTGTTTGATTCACCTTTGAATCTGGCTAGACACCTTTGTAAATTTCACATTGTTGGGAATGACTTGAAATAAACATCCACATTCTCAAGCATCCTGACACAAATGAGATGAACAGCCTCCCGCTCTCAGTAAAATCACTGGTTTTGGAGATAGTTTTCTCATCTTTGGGAGCTATCCGTATTCGCCCATCGGGAGAATTCGGCCGATTTTAAAGCAAAGTTATAAATCTGCATCCACAGAAAAATTGTCAGTTTTAAACATACTAATCTGTGTCGATTCCTTCGGTGTTTGCTCCTTGTCTTGATATCTCTGGTTGATTTCTCGATCTCCCGACTCTTGATTGATAAGAAAATATCTTATGCCAAAACAGATGAAACACAAAAGGGAAATTTTAAGGGAAACGAGAAATTTTTAAGAAATTAGTATTTTGAAAAAGTCACTGCCAAGTCATGTCATGTCAACCTTAACGAGCTCCCTTGAATACAACACTCGCTGATGAGTTTCAGAGGCACTCTGGACTTGTAGGGAAGACCCATAACGAAATTTTGAGGCCATCCTCAAAATTTCTGTCCCAGTTTACTGTCCTGCTTATCTTTCCACTGTAACTGAACAGATCGCGAAATTTTTTAGATCTTCTCAAAAATTCTGTCCCAGTCACAAATCTCGAAATGTCTTTAGTTTGATCTGCTGAAGAGGAGGTTCCTTCTGGAGAATTTTTGAGTCCCTTTCAAAAATTCTGTCCCTGTTCTATAGTAAAGGGGAATAGAAATCTTACAAGAGATATGATCGAGCCCTTGTGGCGCCTACGTATCCTGTTGAGGCAGGAATCAGGTCAAACGTAGTTTCCCTTAAAGGTTAATAAAATAAAATTTAAAAAGAAACCGACCGAGGACGACAAAGGCCGCCTACGTATCTCATTCTTGAGAATTCAGGTCGAACGTAGTTCAGATACGAAGAAATAATTAAGGGGATAAATGGGGTGACTGAAGCCGACAAAGGCCGCCTACGTATCTCGTTCTCGAGAATTCAGGTCAGACGTAGTTCATTACAAGAGGGATAATAATTCAAATGTGAACAAATACAAGCAAACAGAACGATTACAAGTAAATAACAGAAAAATGCAAAAAAAATGAAACTTCACGCATAGTATCTCTTGACAGCATCTGAGTTGATAGGCTTGGGCCATACAGCACCATCCATCTCTGACAGGACCGAAGCACCTCCAGATAATACTTTACGAACCATGTAAGGACCCTGCCAGTTTGGCGCGAACTTTCCTTTGTACTAGTCTTGATGAGGAAAAATACGCTTAAGAACCAACTGACCAACTTCAAAATTTCTGGCTCTTACTCTTTTATGAAAAGCGCGAGTCGTTCTCTATCTATACAACTGGCCATGGCAGACGGCGACCATTCTCTTTTCATCAAACAAAGCTAGTTGATCAATCCGTTTACTAACCCATTCGACGTTACTTAATTCAGCTTCTTGGATGATCCTCAATGACGGTATCTCGACTTCAACAGGTACGACTGCTTGTGTTCCATGTACTAGCAAGTATGGAGTAGCCCCAGTCGATGTCTTGATCGTCGTTCGATAACCTAGTAGAGCGTATGGCAACATTTCATGCCAACCTCGCTATTTGTCAATCATCTTTCTCAAAATCTTTTTGATATTCTTGTTGGCGGCCTCTACAGCTCCGTTCATTTGAAGGCTATAAGCAGTTGACCTTCGATGAATAATCTTAAATTGTTCACATATCTCTTTCATCATGTGACTATTGAGATTTTCACCGTTATCAGTAATGATGAATTCTGGAATTCCAAATCTGCATATCAAATTGTTGAGGACAAAATCGGCCACCACTTTCTTGGTCACCGACTTGTAAGAGGCTGCTTCGACCCACTTGGTAAAATAATCGATGGCAACCAAAATGAATCTGTGTCCATTAGAAGCGGACGGCTCTATAGGATTGATGACATCCATTCCCCAAGCTACAAATGGCCAAGGTGAACTCATAGCGTTAAGTTCGTGAGGTGGCACCCGTATCAAATCGCCGTGCACTTGACACTTGTGGCATTTTTGCACGAATTTGCAACAGTCATTCTCCATAGTCATCCAGAAATAACCGACTCGAAGAACCTTTCTTGCCAAAGTAAGCCCATTCATGTGTGTACCGCAAACTCCAGCATGTATTGTTTCAATAAGCCTCACAGCTTCAACAGCATCCACGCATCTTAAAAGACCCAAATCTAGAGTCCTCCTATACAGGACTTCTCCATTCAGAAAAAAATTAAGAGCCATACGACGTATCGATTTCTTCTGATTAGATGTAGCTTCTTCTGGATATGTCCCAGATTCCAAGTATCTCTTTATGTCAAAATACCAAGGCAAACCGTCTGGTTCTGATTCAACATGTGAACAATGAACTGGATGTTCCTTCAACTCTATATCCAACGGGTCGATGTAATCAGTATCCGGATGTTTGATCATCGAAGCGATTGTGTCAAGAGCATCAACTAATTCATTCTGTATTTTGGGAGTATGTCTGAACTCGATCTTGCGAAACTTTTTACACAAATTTTGCACACACTGTACGTAAGATATAATTTTCGGGCTCTTCACAGCCCATTCACCTTGAACCTGATGAATCAGAAGGTCTGAATCTCCAATAACCAGTAACTCGTAAACATTCATGTCAACGGCCATTTTTATACCAAGAATACAAGCTTCGTATTCAGCCATGTTGTTTGTGTAGTTGAATCGCAGTTTAGCCGCAATAGGATAGTGCTGACCAGATTCTGATACCAAGACTGCCCCAACACCTTTACCCTGGTGATTTGCCGCTCCATCAAGGAATAATCTCCAACCTGGATACACTTCAGAAATATCTTCACCCATGAATGACACTTCTTCGTCGTGAAAATATGTCTTGAGAGGTTCATATTCTTCGTCAATGGGATTTTCTGCAAGATGATCAGCCAAAGCTTGTGCCTTTATTGCCTTCTAAGTCACGTACACGATATCAAACTCACTGAACATCATTTTTCATTTAGCTAACTTTCCAGTCGGCATCGCTTTTTGGAAAATGTACTTCAATGGATCCATTCTGGAAATGAGATACGTGGTGTATGAAGACAAGTAGTGTCTCAATTTCTAGGCAAGCCACATCAGCACAACACGTTCTCTCCAGCAAAGTATACCGAGACTCGTATGGAGTAAATTTCTTGCTTATGTAGTAAATAGAATTTTCCTTCTTTCCTGTCTCGTCGTGTTGGCCAAGTACACACCCAAAGGCACTATCCGAAACAGACAAATACAGCAACAAAGGACTCCCTTCTCGTGGAGGAACCAATACTGGTGGGTTAGACAAATAGCTCTTGATAGCGTCAAAAGCGGTTTGGCACTCCTCAGTCTACTTAGTCGAGGCGTCTTTCTTCAGCAACTTGAAGATAGGCTCACATACCACTGTCGATTGTGCTATAAACCGGCTGATATAGTTTAACCTCCCCAAGAAACTCATCACCTCTTTTCTCATTTTCGGCGGAGGTAACTCTTGAATTGCTTTAATCTTGGAAGGGTCGAGCTCCATACCTCTTCTGCTGACTATAAACCCCAACAACTTCCCAGCTGGGACTCCAAAAGCACATTTGGCGGGATTTAGCTTCAAGTTGTACCGACGCAAACGTTCAAAGAATTTTCTCAGGTGTGTCACATGATCCGAACTCTCGCGGGATTTGATTATGACATCGTCCACGTACATTTCAATTTCCTTGTGAATCATGTCATGGAAAATAGTCGCCATGGCTCTCATGTAGGTAGCACCGGCGTTCTTGAGGCCGAACGGCATTACCCTGTAGTGATATACCCCCTAAGGTGTGCTGAAGGCCGTTTTCTCTGCGTCTTCTTCATCCATCAAAATTTAGTGATAACCAGCGTAACAATCCACAAATGACTGCATCTCATGTTTGGCACAGATGTCAATCAGAATATGGATATTAGGCAATGGAAAATTATCCTTCGGACTAGCCTTGTTGAGGTCTTTATAGTCAACACAAATCTTGATTTTCCCATCTTTCTTGGCGATCGGAACAACATTGGCCAACCAGGTTGGATATTGCGTTACTTCCACCAATCGAGACTCTATTTGCTTGGTGATTTCTTCCTTTATCTTCAAACTCAATTTAGGCTTGAATTTTCGAGTCTTTTGTTTCATCGGTTCGAACCCTGGGTTGATAGGTAGCTTATGAGATACGACATTAGTACTCAACCCATGCATGTCATCGACTTCCCAAACAAACACATCACTGTATTCGGTAAGCAAACGAACCAGGCTCTCCTTCTGAGTTTTGTTCAGATAAGTGTTGATTTTAACTTCTTTGGCACATTCTGAATCCCCCAAATTCACCGTTTCCGTCTCCTCCAGATTCGGTTTATGTTGATTCTCGAACTGTCGAAATTCTTCTGCAACATAGTCTGCTTCCCCACTCTCTACATAGTCATCAACCTCATCGTTATTTGTCTCATTTTGCTCATTTAGCTCATGACATGACATGACATTGGCAGGTATGTAACTTATGTTACTGAAATCATAAATAAACAAAATTAGCAAAGTAAAATATAACAAGCAATTAAATAAACAAAGTCAAAAAAAGGAGGCTTTCATTTAAATCAAACGAAATGCAAACTTGAATCATGTCACAGGACCATGTCGCCTTTTAAACATCACAATAAAATTCAAAACCAAGAAAAATGTAGAAATTGTGGGTCTCGGGCCTCTTCCGGACGACCACCGATTTTAATATGCATAAAATAACTCCTTTCTACCAAAGAGTTCGGGACATCAGGATTGGCTTGGAAGTCCAATTCTGCAGCATCTCCCCTAGTTCCGCATCACGAATGCCAGCTGGCTCGACCTCCACCTCGATGATAGCATTGATCTCCTTGAAAAGGTCACATATTCCTTCCCCACAGTCTTCAGGCTCGGCATGCTCACGGATTGGAAAGGATTGATACAGATGTGGGATCGGTTTGGCCAACTCTTGATCCTTTTTCCTCTTCATCTTCACATCATCATCTATGGGGATGTACCCCAAACCATACTTTGATCTTGTAGCAAGGACTGGAACTGGATCGACGATCCCTTGGTCATTTCTTCCTAATCCAAAACCTGGTTCGAACCCATTCTACAGCATTATCGTGGCGATCATTCTGTACACGGCAGGCATGGGAGTCTGCGGGGACAATCCCTCGTCGGTGGCATTTACCAACTCCACCGTATAAAAATTCGAACCTTGCGGCGTCTCGTCAAAGACCGGCACCTGCTTGCCTGAGTGGTTTCTTTCACCATGAATAACTAGCTCTTCATTTTTCCATACTAGTTTCATCATTTGGTGGAGAGTGGAGGGGACAGCTCCAGCCATGTGAATGAATGGCCTTCCCCGAAAGAAGATTATAGCTGGTGTCGATATCAAACACTTGGAACTTTGCCTCAAACTCCGCGGGGCCCATTTGGATGGTCAAGTTCACAGCCCCCAATGTGTCCCTTTGCACACCATCGAACACCCTTACATTAACCTGGTTTTGCTCCAATTTTCCGAGGTCAATCCTCAGCTGCTTCAATGTTGACAAGGGGCATATGTTCAAACCGGATCCATCGTCTACCAAAACACGATTGACGACCTTTCCGCGGCATATCACAGTGACGTGTAGAGCTTTGTTATGGGATCTCCCCTCGGCCGGTAATTCATTATCGCAGAAGCTAATGCGGTGTCCCCGAATGACTTGGTGAATCATGGAAGATACATTATCGCTGCTCGTACCTGAAGGCACATACGTGTCATCCAGAGCTTTCATCAAAGCCTGTCTGTGGGACTAGGAGCTCATCAGTAGGGCCAATACAGAAATCTGGGCTGGAGTCTTCTCCAAGTGCTTGACGATAGAGTAATCTTTAGGCTGTATTCTGCTCCAGAACTCCTCGGCTTCTGCTTCACTTATGGGTCTCTTGGCATGATCTTTCTTTTGTCCTCCGAGAGCAAGCTCATCAGGAGTGTAACATCTGTCAGATCTAGTCATGCCTTGGGCCACGGCCGTTTCTATGACAAACTTGGGTTTAGTGAGAGTCTTCGAGGGCACCAAGGCAACGCCTTCGCAGGTGTCAGAATAACGAACTCTTCGTTTTCCCTGACGCTCAAAGAAGCGACAGCCTTTTCCAATTCTTCCTGCACAACAGGAGTAATCCTCTTGGTTTCACGCTCATCTTCATCAGTTTCTATCATGTTGATGTTCCCACCCCCATGATTTGGCAACGGATTGGTATTGACGTTCGGCGCCGCAGGCTGGAGAGAGACCACTTCCTGGTCGATCAAATCCTGGATCTTGTGCTTAAGATTGATACAGTCTTAAGTGTCATGTCCAACAGTGTTGGAATGATAAGCACATCTCTGCTCCGGTTTATAGAATCTGGAGTTGACATCTACGGGCTTGTCCCCCACAGGAAAGATGTATCCGGCCGCGGATAATCTTTTGAACAACTTGGTTCTGCTTTCAGCCAACGCGGTAAAGTTTCTGGAGAGCTTCTTCTCAAACTTAGGGCGAGAGGGATCATACCTGCTCTGCTGAGGGAGAGAGACTTGTTGATAATTACTACTATTTGGGCGGGGAGCTTGGGTTCTAGGGTAGGGATTTGTCTGGTAGTTTGGCACTGGAGCTGGGTAATTTGGGAGGGGGCTTTGATATGCTGGAGTTTGGATTTGATATGCGAGGGAAGGTGCTCAATAGCCTGGCTGTACATTAGCGCAGCTAGGAGCGACATTCTGGTAAGGTGGAGGAATTTGATAAGCTTGGGGGTAATTTGGGTATACGGAGGGAAAATTTTGGGGATTTGGGGGTATATTTTGATATGACAAAATTTGAGCATCTGGATAAGCGGGGGCAGCGTGGTAGTTGCCGGAATGATTGGATTGTGGACGATAGGCTTGGTGAGACTTTGGTGGAGGCTTGGAGCGGTCTTGAGGATGCGAGGAGTTTCTGGGGACTTTTTTCCCTCGTACGAAATAGCGGCAACCTCCTCTCTCTTCTTCCTCACAAGTCCGAAAGATCCAGGCGACACAGACACTCGGGCTATCTTCTCCGACTTTAGGCCATCTTCGATAGTCTCACCCACTTTGACTATCGCGGTGAACTTGGCGCCGATAAATAAGATGATTCTGTCGTAATATTCGGGCTCCTGCACCCGTACGAACACCTCTACAATTTCCTTTTCTGTCATCGGAGGCTTCACCTCTCTGCCTCTTTCCTCCATCTGTACGCAAATTCCCGATAGCTTTCTGTGGATTTCTGCTTCATTTTCTCCAAGGAGTACCGATCAGAGACTATCTCGACCTTGTACACAAATCTATCAATGAAATATTTAGCCAGTGCGCTCCAACTGGGCCATTGTCGAGTTTCGTGCGACGTGAACCATTCCAGGGCCTCGTCGAACACAGACTCCAGCTGAACAACCTCATTAGCAAAGCTTTATCTTTGCCAACTCTCACGAGTTGGTCGCAATACGCTCTTAAATGCGCCATGGGGTTGCCCACCCCTCCGAAGGTATCAAACTTCGGGATTTTGAACCCTTCAAGGAGGTTCAAGTCTAGGTGGATGCACAGTTCTGTGTAGCTTAACCCGGCAACGTCTAGAATGCATTGCAATTCTTTCATTGACCTTTTGATCTCCTCCTTTATGTCTATCTTCGCTTCTTCCCTCGACTTACACTCTCTCTCCTGCTCCTCGTAATGTTCCAACTCGGAACCGTGCACCTCATGCTCGGTCGGGACGGGGACTTGGAATGTGGTTCTTTTTGGGAGAGGTGGGGCTATGGAAAGGCTTGGGACGTTCTGTGCCGTTTGATAGTTTTGTGGATAGTTTTGGGGATTGGTATTTTTGGTCAAGTGGGGATGTGGTGTCTGGGTGTTGAAGGTGGTTGGATATTTGTTCTGATTTTGAAGTGGTGGGGCTGTCTGAGGGTTCTAGGGGTGTGGTGGTATTTGTGGAGAGTTGTTTGGAAGCGGTGAGGGTGTTTGATAGGAGACTAAAGCGTACTGGGGGTTTTGGGTTGTCATAACTCTCCCGGACGGGTTATGCACGGGCGTCGATGGATGGTTCTGAGTAGGATCCAAGTTGGACGAAGGGAAGTACGTAGGAGGTCTTGCGTCGATAAAGTTGGGGCCGAATCCGGGTGGAGGTGTGTCTTGCCTTCGCTGCATCTCGACCCTCATGTCAGCTATCTGCTGCATCAGTTGCGCAATTAGCTCATTCTGCTCTGCCACGGTGGGCTGAGCCACCACAACATCAGTAAGGCTAACTTCATCATTGTTGTCTCCCATGGCTGTGTTTCTTTTGTCAGCGTCTGGTCCGGGGAAGGAATCTGCGGGACCTTTTGATCTGGTGAAGTAGGGGTGATCTGCCATCTTTTATCGACACAGATAAGTTAAAGGTACCTGAGAGGTGAAACAACTCAAAGGCAAATTTATTAGTGCATATTCTGAGTACAAAATGCATAATATCGCACAAAAAGCAGATAAACACATAAGTCGCTTTGTTTGAGGATATCTTCACCCCACGAATAAGGACGAAATATATTTTGAACAAACAGGAATTTGCTTGTTTTGACGTCATCTCGGGAAGGCTGAATCACGTTGAGGTATGGTCTTCTTGCAGCTGTTTTTCGATGCCGGTTGATCTTGTCTTCGTATCTTCGAAACACAAAGGAGAATGAAAATTTCAGTGATAGGGGTCGGGCCGGGAAAGGATGCCTACGTATCTCACAAGGAGAATTCAGGCCCAACGTAGTTCGAGTCTTAGGATGAAATCTTTTCATTCATTCTTTCATTGCGATTACAAGGGAATTGAAAAACAACGTTGAAATTCCTAGAAGACAACGTTTTGGCGATTTCTCATCTTGTGGCTGCGTCATCCCTTTCCTTTTAAACAGTCGGAAATGGAGGCTTGTAGACGATTTCCTGCTCATCTTCCTCCTCAATTACTTTATTGTCAAGGCCATTGTTATCTACTTCCTGGCCACGAGCGAGATATTTTCCGCCCTTTGAGTTGCTGCAGTTCGTCAATTCCTCACCGAGTGTCGCATTTCTGGCCAACAATACGGCAGTCTCAATATCTATCTTCGCTTCTCTCGCCTTTCCTTCACGTACCTCCAAACGAAGCAAGTTCTACCTTTTTCTTAGACTGTCGATTTCCATCTCAATCTCCTTCTTTCTTTTTATCTGCGACGCCAGATCTTCATCCAAGGTCGTCGCCGCAGCTTTATAGATTTTTGTGGTCATGTCTACTTTAAGTCCTTCCTCCTTAATCTTCTGAATCTCTCGAGTTACTCGCTCGATTTTTCTTCGCAATTCCTCCTCAGCGAGCTCTGTCTGTACGTTCTTGCCTTTGTCCATAGCGGTGATTCACCTTTCCTGAGACGATAAAGCGGTATTCAGGATTTGTGTTATGGGAAATGGATTTTTGCGTAAGAAACTTGAGACTTGGAAATTTTGGTCGGACATTTGTAATAGTGTCTTTTGTATACTCTTTGGAATTTTGGCTAGGAGTGGGTTTACGATGTTCTCATTCAAAGCAACGTAACACATAAGCATACACATATATATCGCGTCCTAATCATGCATGGGGACCCTTTTGTGCCAAGGGTAGGCCTAGCGCATTCGAATGATGTACGTGTGAGTTTAAACCAAATAAATGATTACCCCCAAAATAATATTCAATAATGAGTAAAGTGTTCGAAAGAGGGAAATAGACATAAAGACAGACCCACGCAGGGGCCATTAGAAAGTGCAATAATATCAGGCCCACGCAGGGGCTAAAATAATGCAAATACAAACAAAGAAAAACCCGCGCAGGGGTGATGTCCGCTATGCTGCTCCGGATGGTCCTGCTCCGTCGTTGTCTTTCTGGATTTTGTGTTGCTGGAACATGTACCTCAACATCAGTAGGAAAACTTCACCCAGACGCTCTTTGTCTTCCAGACTCTCGTATCGCATCCTCTCGATTTTCTGCTGGATCCAGCTGTCAAACTCATCATACCCTTGCCTCAGTCTTTCGATCTCTCGAGTTGCCCTCTCAAGAGCGTCTTGATTTTCTACGAACTTGGCGTAGACTTCATTGGCCTCTTCCTTTAACTCTCGCAATTCGGCCACTACTTTGGCCTCCTTGTCTGTCACACTGCGAAAGCTACGCGGAATTTGAAAGGAGATATTTTGTATATCCCTCTTCAACCATGCTTTGAAACATTCGTCATATCCAGCGTTGAATCGGTCCGGGGCGATGGTGTCTTTACCCATGCGCTTGGCGTTCTTCCATTCTCTGAGCATTTCCGAAGCGTCGTCCACTCTGTCGTCCCCAATGTCATATACATAAGCGCCATAATACGCTTCTCTGGGCACAGTTTGTTTTCTTCCGAACTGGCGCAAGACTCGAAATGGCGCGTAAGGGAGAATTCCCCGAATTCCAGGTAGAGGGAGCACGACACATCTGCGACTCTCCACGACAACTTCCTTGGATATGAAACGGTCGAGCATTCATTGGAGGTCGTCTTCTCTCAATTCAGAGAAAATCTGGGCCCATCTTCCTCTCGTTCTCCGATTGTTCTAGGCCCAACCCTCTGTGATGAAATTCGCTTTCCGAAAATCCCAACCAAATTTCCCAACCACCAGATTTCTAACCCCCTAATCTGAAGAGGGAGTGGGGTTTAAATAGGAAAAACTAGGGTTTTCGAGGGGAAGGCGGGCAAAACGAATTCGGCCCATTTCGAATTCGAAATTTGAAAACTTTTCCTCTTTGGGTTAAGCCCCCTTTTCTGAAATTTTTGGCTCCCTTGCGGAAATGGAAGGAATGGTGGATGGTTGGGATGAGTTCGGGTGTCCTTGCGAGGCGACGTGGCGCGATCTTGGCATGGGAAGGACGAAAAAAGTGTCTGCAAAGCTGAACGATCCAGCCTGCCCTGCTGCGATGCGTACTGGCGAGGGAGAGAGGAGTGAACGCGTGAGGAGACGAAGGAGAGAGCGTAAGGGAGAGACGTATTTCCATTTTTGGGGTGTGTTTTCTTTTTTCTGCGCTTCTATTCTGGGAATTTTGGATGAAGGAAAGGGGAAGAAGGAAAGGGGGGGCGCGTCTGGTGTGTGGGGATTTGGGGGAGGAAGAAAGGGGAGGTCGGGTCGGGTTATAAGATTGGACCGGGTTACAAATTAAAAGAGTTAGGTGAGCGGGTTGGGTTTTAGAAGAAGGAATTGGGTTGGAGGGAAAGTGTTGGGCTGACGTGTTGGGTTTGAAAATTGAAAGAGGGTTGGACCGCCTGAAGTTAGGATGGAAGAGGGGGTGGATTAACAGATTGGGTCGAAGATAGGTGGGCTGGGAATAGGGGGAATTGGGCCTGGGATCAGGTTTAGATATGGGATGGACATTTGGGCCTAAGAATAAAAGTGTTGAAGTGGGTTGGGTAGGCAAAAGATTAGAAATGGGCTAATAATAATAAAGGAAGGGGCCAAACTTGATTTTTGAAGGGAGAAAGGGGTTGAATTTAAAGATGGCCAAAAAATAAAAATTAAAAATTGGCTAGACTTTAAACAAAATGAATTTGTATTAATTTACGAGCTTCTTTATTTAGTAATATAAATTATAAAATAGCAAAAAGTAATTCAAAAGCATAATTATAATTTAAATTAAACTAGTTTAATAAAGCATTTAAAATGTATATTTTTGATGGTTTTTGAATAATCATGAGATATACGAATTATATACATAATTATGTAAATATGTATATTACCCTAAAATTATGACAAAAGTATTCGAAGTAACATAAAACTCATGTATTGTATTATTGTATTCGTAAAATTTATAAAACTAATTAATTTAAATTATTTGGAAAATTTAGGAAGCTCGATAATTAATTTATACCGACGCGGGTCAAAAATTGGGTGTCAACAAGAGATACAAAATTTTGATGCAATAACCGGTGAAATTGTGCGTATTAAAGGTGAAAAAGGGACGCGAACATGTACTTTCTTTCCGAGAAATTCTTGATGCTTGCTTTTTAGAAGTACTTTTCTGAATCATGTCTAATGATTCTCAAATTGAATACTTTATGAAATACTTTTACGTTACTTTTTCATGATATGATAAATGAAAAATGTTATGTTTTCAGTTCTGGTTATATTTTCTTATTCTTAATTTTTGATAAAGTTAGTTTAGTATACGTTATTGTGTGTCTGGTACTTAATTGTGTGTAAATTTTGTATTGGATAAAATAATAGTATCAATAGTCATGATGTATGCCAAAGTTAAAAGAGACGACAAAAAAGGTATCATTTTAAGTAACGATATATCATATATATAATATCTTTTTTCTAAATTTTATATCTACTAATAATAAATTATCGGATATTCTGCAATTGAAAAAAAATGATGTTGATACTTAATATAAATAATAAGCTTTAATATGATACATAAAAATGTAAAATTGTATTTGATAGATAATTCTAACTATTATAAATCAGTCAAATTGATACTTAATAGAAACAATAATCTTTAATATGATAGATAAAAATGTAAAATTGTTTGATACATAATTCTAATTACAAATTATAAATCAGTCAAATTGATACTTAATAGAAACAATAAGTCAAATGATGAAACATTATGTTGTTTACCTTGAAAGGTAAATAAGTAATTTTGAAAGATTCAATGGTTTCATTACCAGATAAGAAATTGTCTTGCCATCTCGATACAAAAGAATATTTTGAACGTCACGAAAAGAACGAAAAAGAACTCAAGTGATAAGCCAACTACGAGCAAAAATCGTTGTGGACGTTATAGAGATGAAAGTCACAACACGTGATCTTGTACTTTCTTACCCAAAGAAAAGTGATACACTTTTTTAGAAAAATACATTCAACTTCCAATATAGTGAAGTGTTACTGTTAAATATTATTTAATAGAAATTTGTGCAACTTTGTGTACATTTCTGCTGAAAAATAATTTAGTCACAACTGTTAAACTATTAAATTTCATAAATCTGATAAAATATTTATATAATATATATTTTTTATTTTAATAATAATGTATATGATACATCTTGATTGTGAACTACCGTATTTATCGTAACTTTATGTTAAATATCACATATAAAAGTAAAGATAAAATAATATATTTGATACATGAATTTATTTAATTGGTACATGTTGAAATAAACATTGTCGTGGTTAGATATAAAGTGTATCTTTAACTTAATAAACAACCTCTTGAATGATAAACTTGTGTAATATTTAAATTTATAAAATTTATTTGTATCAAATAATTTTTAAAAGTATCTTATTTTGTATTGTATACCACAAGCACTATAATTATAACCAAAAAATAAAATAAAAATAGACATACTGAGATCAAAATTAAAATACATTAAAATTTAAATTTAAAATAACAAAAATTTTGGAGAAATAACCATTTATCCATAAATCAACCCCCTAAGATTGTTAATTCTAGATCATTTTCTTCAAAGATAACACACCACATAATAGATGAACAATTCTATCCTTTTTTGGGTTCTTCCACATTCGCTTCAAAAGATGAAGTTTCATCCTTCTTCGATTTCGTCTTCTAATTATTATCATTCTTCATTGTTAATGGATCCTACAAGCTTTTGGATCTATTTTCAACCCAATATCATCATCGTCGGAGTCATAATGAGTTGATTAGATCTATTTTAATGAAAATTTTCATCATTAAAACAAAATACACAAGGTACCATACTAAAAAGATGGAGCAGAATTCATATGTATAAGAAAATTGTAAATTAAAAACATTGTTTTTTTTAATAAAAGAATGAAATCTGAAGAACTAAAAATGAAAAATTAATGAAGAAATAGTTCTACCTCTTTAGGAATTTGAAATTGATGAACTTGAAAAAAAAACAGATTTGAAATTTAAAAATTGAGTGATTGATGGAATTGTTGATATATGAGAGTGATTTTAGGCGTAAAACTAGAAACAAAAACATTGAATTGGAAGAGATGTAAATAATGTATCTGGAAAATAAGAAAAAAAGATGAAAAGAGGGATTTTTGAAATATTTTTAGATGATAGGAAATTTTAGAAATTATGGAAAGCAAGATTGTGTAGTTAGGTAATTTTTCCATTAATTTTATAGTTAAGGGTCGTTGGTAGGTTGCATTAAAGAAATAATCCATGTATTTATGTATGATATTATTTAGTACTACTTGGTAGGGATTTGTGCTCATGTACAACTAATTCATGGATTGGTTATGCATCCTACGTGATATTATAGGATGTAATACTAATATGACATTTCATTTGGAGGTATTAGTAATATATATAATATAATATCATGAGATAAGTCTATGTAAAGACAAAAATATCCCTCAAATCATTTTAATTATTTTGTCTGTTTCTTGATTTTATGTTTATTATTTATACTAATAAATTTATTTAAATAGTTTATATTTTGGAAGAGTTGTTTATTACTAAATAAATTCAATACAAATTTGAAATGTAAATGTTTAACATTTACAAATTAAAAAGGCAATTTTATCACCGCATGACATTTGTGATCTTAATTGAATGTATTATTTATTTTTGTGGTTTTCTAATTATTTGTATTTTGAACAGTTTAAATACAGCTTGCAGTTTTTTATGTGTAAATGTGATGGTTTATTCCATATACGATCCTTTAGTTCTTAATTTACCCCAATCATTAATTATAATCATTTTATTGTTATATTTTTCAAGACATTAAATTTATTTTATTCATATAGTCAGGGGTGATTTTAAAAAAAGGTATGGAGTGTCATGTGGACCTGCTTCCTCGAAAGAAATTACTAAATATGTGTTCGATAAAAGGGGAAAGAGGAATTAAAAAGGTACTCTCTTTGTCCGATTTTATATGACATCATTTTTTAAAAATAGTTGATCCAAAAAACCTTGTCTTTTCATAAAATTAATGTATAAATTATCATATTTCTTTCTTTTTTACCCTTGATTCACGTTCATTGATTAAATTAATTAATCAAAATAAATTAAATCATACCACTGATTGAAAACTCTAGTTCTAAAAAAGTAAAAACAAAAAAATAAAATTCTATCATTTTTAATGCAAATGTAAAGAAAAAATGTGATATAAAATGAAAAGGGAAAAAAATATATAGCACAAATTACATCATATATTGGACGTAGCTCAATTGGTAAGGCCCTAAATTTCTAAACTTGAGGTCGGGTTCAAATTTGCAACTGACATCACTTACGAAGAATCCTGTAATAGTTAATTGTTTTTTTAAGAGAGTAATTATTATACTTACGTGCGCAGCGAAAGAGTCGCATATTATTTTAAGAATTGCATTGAATTTAGCACCTCAGCAGCTGACTACTGTACCCTTCCCACATCCCATGTTCATTTTATAAACAATACTATAACCAATAATTATTACTCATTAATCTCGTCTTAATGACTCCATCTCAACTTCATATTCATCTCAATTCCTCATCTTCCCCATAATTTCTACTTTTGTTTAATATAGTAACTAAAAACAGAGCAATTTGTAACCTATAGTTTTGAGGGAAAAAAAAAAACAGAGCATCAGTATGCTTCAAGAAAGTGCAAATTTTGTGATTGAGATCTTGAATGAATTTAAGTCTGACTACAATTAACTAAACGCATAATCGAAAAAAAAAAGAACTTATAATTCCAACCCCAACTTTCTTCACAATTCTAGGAAAAAAACTCAACTTAACTTTGGCAATCTTCCTAGTCTCTTCTTAAGTTTACAAACAAATCTCAAAAGAAGAAGGAAAAAAAACAGAGGGGTCAATTTGAACCCCAAAAGAAATTACTATGATTATACTTAAAACCCAAAAAAAAGAGAGAGAGAGAGAGAGAGTCAAACCAAATTGAGATGAAATTAGAAAGTCCATTTCAAGATCTTGATTCTTAGATCAACCTTACACTTGGCATTATTTGTTGATGCCACTGCTGGAGCTTTACCCTTTGGTGTCGATCCATGAATTCCTTCACACGTTACTCTAATCCCTACCCTTTTGCTTTTCAATTTGTCCATTTTCACTTCTACCATAGTATCCATCAATATTGTGACCGGTAACCCAGCTTTCCTCTTCAGATCTGATTTTAGAGATGAAACTGAATCAACATCAAGTACTTGTGACGCCATCGATAGAGTGGAGTGTATAATTGTAATGTTATTTGTAGTGCTGGTGAATCCAGGAAACGACCCTTTAGCTAAAACAACTTGATTTGAAAGTGCAGTGATAGAGATAGTGTTATAGTTGTATATCAATTTCTTGTTTGGGTTTTTGGTTGAGAGTGTGAGGTTGAATTTTGTAGTGAGATGGGTTGTGTCGTCTGTGGAAGTAGTGAGATTGAAATTAGAGATCTTGAGTGAAGAAACTGCGAATGTAGGGCGTTGAGGATGGTAAAGAACGTAGAAAATAGCACCAGCAATAGCTGCAAGGAGGAGGAGGATGCAAATGATGAGAATAGACCAGAAACAACACATACAGAAACAACGCCGGCCGTTGCAACGACGGCGGTTGTGTCGGTGGTAGGCTGTTGGTGTCGGTCGGTAAGGGACACGATTTGGGTTGTTGTACATCTGGTTCTTCACCGGAGCAGCGTGTGGATTTGCAGCAGTGGGCGCAGTGCCATTAGGCTTGGCTGAAGGGTAAACTCTGTCTGTCATTATTTGTTTGTGTTATTAGTTTTTAGATAGAAAAGACCAAAACAATGGTGTACTTTCAATACAAAAACAAGTTGAATATTATGATTATTCGATCAGTTTACAAGGACATATTGGTTTTTTGGGGAAGAAAATGAAATAAAGGGAAAGCAAAGCAAACTGTCAAAGTTTCTTTTGTGTTGAAATGAATTTTTTTGTTTCTTCAAAGTGTTCAAGGGATAGACTATAAACCACTCAAGTGGGGGCAAATGGGGATACTTACAACACACCAAGAAATAGGAATCTCTTGGCTGGCTTGGGGTTTTTTTTTTATATGATTTATATCACTGATATGCCCACTTGGTTTTGTCTAGGTTTGTCTCTCTTTTATTTCTTTTTTTTTTATACATATATAATTTAATATATGTCAAGTTGTAATTTATATTCTATGAAAATTCTTAAATGCAATCAAATTGACTTGTATAATTCCAAACATGTGTTTACCATTTTACAATTTGCTCTAATCTCTAATGATGGGGATGTGGGACTCTGGAGTGTGGCATATCTTATTTTGGTAAATTTCTAAAATTGATTTAGTTTAAAGTTTTTTTTAAAAAAAAATTGATTTGTTAAAAAAAATATTCTCGATAATATGTCATTTGTGTTATGCGTATATTTTCATCTTATACATTTATAATTATATAAAAATAGATCTTTCATTACTAATTCTCTTTTGCATTTGTTGTTTCTCTCTTTATATAAATACAAATCATACAAATTACGATGTATAATTTATCTTGTATAAAACTTTAAAAAAAATTGATATACAAATATTTTATTTTGATTCAATTAATTGTATATAAATTCAAATATTTTGCGGATTTACAAACATAAAGAACATTTACTTGTACAAACGCAATATTTATAGAACAAACACATGATTTATACAAATGAGATATCTGTAATTTATACAAATCGAAGTTACCTGCTATTTTTTATACAAATATAATATTCTATAGCAAATATTAAATTTATTATAGAATACAATTATACAAACTATAAATATAACATATAAACATAACTTTTATATTTGCTAAACCTAAAATTTAATCATAAATAAGTTTCTCTTTGCTGTATCAGAATGAAGAAATAAAAGGAAAACGTTTATGTCACAAAGGAAGTATTATTTTTTTAAAAAAATCATTTAATATTTATGATTAGGATTTGATTTATAAATAATAATAAAACTTGAATACATGTGAATGTTAACGAGATGGACAAAACACATGACCTAAGTGATAAAATGTAACGGTCCCTCACAGAAACATTAAACCGTGCAAAAACAAAAAAGCC